>NC_060909.1:2291291-2496291 GCF_014805685.1 Silurus meridionalis
CGCATATAGTGGAAAAGTCAGATGTCCCAATACTTTTGTCCATATAGTGTAAGACACTATGGTACTACTGGACCAGTATTTTCAGAACGCCTAGTCTGTGGCATCTAAATAGATCAAAAAGTGTTTAAATGAATAGAAATAGAATATAGGAATAAAACAGAACAAAACAGCACAAGAAAACGAATAAATAGAAATAAAAAATTTGAAACAGATTATGTAATATATAATTAATTGATATATAATTAATATATGCTGCATAGTTTTATATATATATATATATATACACACCCACACACACAGACACACACACACACCCACACACACATATATATATATATATATATAAAAACTATGATTTTTTAAATGTTTAATTTATTTATTTTTTTTGCAATAATATTATAATATTGTATTTTAGTACCCAATAAAATTCAATTTGATTTCCCCTTTGGTCATATTCGTTACTGTGAGATTTTGATGACTACACATTGTGCTATTTAACGAATACAGAAAACGAATAAATAAGTAATTTTCTCTTTTGAGCTCAGAAACAAACAAACAAAAAAAACCCTCATAATTCACATTTTATTATTCAGTACTAGCAGTTCAGTGTTTGCCAGAGGAGCACAGAGGATTAAGGGCCCTGCTCAAGGGCCCAAGAGTGGCAGCTTGGTGATACCGAGGCTTGATACCCCGAACCTTCTGCTCAGTAACCCAGCACCTTAACCACTTAGCTACCACTCAACCTTTGTACTTAACTACATTTAAAAGCCGTTATTGAGAAAATAAATATTAATAAAAAACAATGCAACAGAGGGCAGAGAACAAACGTGCAAAACTCACAAGAAAGAAAGATGAGACGAACAAGAGAGACGCCAGTGATGCGGCTGATTATAACACATTAGACTAAAGTCATAGATTGTAGTGTAATTTGTAAAGGTGTTCCTTCAAAAACTAGTTAGAGATTTATATCCTCATGTCCTCTTTTGAACTACATTAGAACCCCCAACCCCACCCCACCCCAACCCACCCTAAAAAAGTTACTGGGTAAATTTTACTGAGTTAATTTTAAACAAGCGACTTTTTTAGGTTTAATAGAGCAGATTTTTAGACTTTTAGACCAGTAACTTGTACAATTTTATTGAAGTAACTGTACTTTTACTTGAGTTGAATATTTTATTACTCTTTCCACCTCTGGTATTTGCAGCGTGCACCTACTCAACCGCAAAGGCATATTTGTGAAGTTTAGTGAAATCCTGCTGAAACCAAATTAACTCAGGCTTTTCAACATCACACACAATTAATAAAGAGATTTCTTCAAGTGTTTCTAAGTGAGTCGTTTCCTTCACCCAAGAACTCTATTTCATCTCACACGGGTGCTTAACCCCGTTCCTCTCCTCTCTCCCAGGCCGAATTACAAGACGCCCCCCATGTCTCTGTCGGAATCCCCCAAATGGGGCTCCTTCAGCTCTCCCTGTGGCAGCCATTTGGGAAGAGTGTTCAGCATGATGGATGCATAAGAAAGCGACACATTGTCCCAGCAAGGTGCCGGCGAGCTGCACGCTGATTTGGCCGGCCCTTAAATCGCCACGTCGCAGTGTGAAATGATTCATTGGTGTTAGCAGACATCCGTGTCCCCGGTGACCGAGAGCTCCCCCCCCCCAACTCCAGATCTCACGCCCCCTCTCATGCATGTTTATGCAGCTGGATTGTTTTATTGCACCAATTAAATTAAAGTCGTGATAATGGAACGTAAGCGCCGGGGCTCTGGAGGGCTACCAGAGCTTGTCCACCTGTCACGTCGTGCTCCGAAAAAGCCTTCAGCACACGAGCTCAGCTTTACACCTGTAACGTTTTAGCACTTCAATTGCCTCATTAAAGGGTAGTTAAAGAAACCACATTAAGGATTAACATTAGAAGGAAAACGTTTGGTCAAATTTTTGGGAAAAAACAAGCCCGGGTTGGACAGCTGACAGACCACCAGGGCCACCAGCTGGGTGCTGCAACACTTCCTGTCTAAAAATGGAAAGCTTTGGGAATGAGCTATCAGAACACACAAGGGATATCATCTCATTTCCATCCTCGAGATCAGCGGCAGTGACGAGAACGAGAACATGGCGTGTGTTGGAGCTCAGTGGGCCACCTGACCTCCCACTGGAGCAGAAGGAACACATTCAGCTGCCTGAAAAACCCACTAATTATCCGTTTAACGACCGTCGACTGGAGTTGTAACTAGTGTTGTTGTTTTTTTTTTTAAATCTCCACTCCACCATATCACGAATAAAGTACGTGAAGGATTTCCTCTCTGGCTCTTCATGAAATTGAAAGCACACATTGGAAGTACATGTGGCTGCATTAAACAGTTATTATGCTCAATTATTGTGATGATTAAACATATTACACTGTACTTACTCATTTTCAAATTACTACATGATGCCCTTAATACACTTCGACAAGTTATTTACAATTGGTCGCTTTTTTCTTTAGGCACTTTAATACTTTCAGCGTAGGGAATTGACCATTACATCTGCAGCCTGACAAGATGATCTCATATCTGGCAAAATCCTGATTAACAGTTCTCCAGATGAGGACATGGTACAAGTTAATATTTTTGGTCAATAAAAAAATCATCATAACCTCCAGTTCAGTGGTGTACTTGAGTAAATGAACTTATTACGTTACTGCACTTAAGTTATTTTTTAGTTACCGTAATTTCCAGACTATAAAGCGCACTCATATATAAGCCGCACATACTGAATTTTACAAATATTTTTATTTTTAACATAAATAAGTCGCACCTGTCTATAAGCCGCTACACTAATGTACTTTACACATGCTTTAATGAAAGACACTGCGTGTGTGTAAGGCTGAGGAATATGTCCTTATTATTTTCTGATGCTCATTTCTAAGTTTCTTTGACTAACCCGTAACGCTGTTGCCAAGAAAAATAAAAAAGCACGAGTTTTGGAAACCTGTCTGTGCTTATATGATTTCTGTTGTAACTGGAGTTAGTGAGCTCTCCCTTCACCCAGACTCAACACGCTACAACGGCTTATATCTAAACAGTAGCCGACCAAAAAAGTCATTGTTCACTGTCTTCCTCCTTCCTTTCACAACTATTTCTCTCGGGAGTTTATCTTTTGGCATCGTCGTGCATTTAAAAATCACCCGATGGAAGTTTTTTCTCCCGATGCCGTGCAGCTCAGAACACAGGCGAGGTGCGTTTTTTTTCGTTTCCGTTCGGAAATTTAATTGGTCTAATGTTATGGGGTTTAGTTTTTTGTCTTGAAGTTTGTGAAACCGGGAAAAACCCAGGAAAAATTCATGAATTAGCCGCTTCGTTGTTTAAGCCGCGGGGTTCAAAACGTGGGAAAAAAGTAGTGGCTTAAAGTCCGAAAAATACAGTCATTTCTAGTTTTACTACTTCAAAGATATAAGCAACTTTTACACACTACTTAACTACATTTATGGGACATTCTGAAACGCTTAACGTGAAAAACGCTTAACGTGGTTTAATGCGATACGACATAATATTTTAAAAGACCAAACTCGATCGAAAGACCAAAATGTATAATTAAAAGCCTAAAAGCTCTGGAATCATGTGCTTGCCTGAGCATAGTATGCTTTATTATTAATGTGTTTACCAAACTTGGTCTATTAAAAACATTGTCTTATCGCATTAAGCCACGTTTTGCTTTTTTAACGTTAAGCGTTTTGGAATGTCTCACGTTTATGATTCAACAGATGTAGTTTTTAATCCACTTTATTTTAATTGACAATGAGCATTACCAATGACATTTTGCAACCAGTCAGTCAGCTCTGATCATTTAGTTTTACTTTATCTAAAATGATTTAATTGTTTTTTTCTATTGAATACTAATGTACCTACTTAGCCTTAGCTAGAAATCATTTTGTGCTATAAGTATCGTTAGCTAAGCCACATGTAAAATTTGTATTTTTATTATATAGAAGTTATGTTGTGTGTTTTCTATTTATAATATCACATCATTGAATAATCTACACTTGGATATTATAGATTTCTTCCCAGGAACTGCTGCTGTTATCATAAAAACTGCCCTATATATCCTACTCATAAAACAATGCGACGTGATTGGAATCTCGAAGCATAGCCAATGATACGATACATTAAAGATACATATGAAGCAGCTACCGATGCGATGTGAAACGATCCGATTTCCATTGGGTTCAACACTGCGATTCAACGAAATAGGACGCAGTGGAAAAAAATATGATGCTCTGCAATTCAGTTTGGTACTGTTAGTTCACTTTTATTTGTTTGGTTCAGAGTGACAACAAATTTAGTTAAGTGCCTTTTGACTTTAACGCACGGCCCCTTTCACAAACAGAAAATTTTTTTTTATAAAACCAGACGTTTTTTTCTTGTTGTGTCTCCAGGAAGATGCAGCTCTGCCTCTGCCATGTTAATCTGTATTCTATGTGACTCTCAGGACACGTCTGGGTCTCCGTAGTGTCTCGATGCGTCATATTCGCGTAGCAGCAACGGTGCCAAGAGAAGAGTTTAGTGAGGAGAAATAGATCTATGTTGAAAATACTGGTCACAAAATACTGGTCACTTTCTAAATAATAAAATACCAATATTATATATAAATATATCCAGGATGAAAACTTGTATCCGATTCACACTTTTTTCAATCGATGCATCACATTCCAATACTCAACATCACTGCCTTTAACTTTACTCTACATCTGCATACTGTACTGGTTTGTAATTCCCACTATCAGGTGTCATCCACAGTCTGGTTCCTCTTTAGGTTCCTCCCCTTATGCCACCAAGAACTGTATGCTGTAATGTCAAATGAAGCGGATAAGTGGAAAAGATGTTTAGTGTTAGCATCCCAGGCATTTCTACAGCATGTCCAAAAAAATCTCTTTGTGTTTATCAGACAAAATCCAAAATTTTGTAAAGAAATTGAAAACGTTTATTTACCAATTACTCAAAACACATCACACTTACAGCACACACACACACACACACACACACACACACACACAAAAACCCCAAAACATACGATCTTCCAGCCCTACAGCATACAGATTATCCTCTGGTTTCATACAGATGTTCTGAGCCTGGCCAAAAGTGTGTCAATGTGAAAAAAAAAATATTTCGCAAACAGTTTATGTTTTCAGGACTTCTAATTCACAGCTGTTCCGTCTTCTACTTCTCTTTCCCGAGCATACAGCTGCGAGCGGGCTTTAAAAAAAACAATAGAGGAAATTGAATTCGACAGTGTTTTATATTCTTTCATCTCCGAAATAACATCACCCCTGATTCCTCGTCACTCGACAAGTGATGGAAACGGATGAGGGCAAAGGTTTACGATAGGCGACGGCGAATTGAAGAAGGGGGCTCAATGCTAGCAAGAGATAGAGAAGAAAAACAAATGCTGAGGGCTTGAAGTGCGGCATGATAAGTGCTAGAATGTTCTCTTCCTCCGGCTATTGATGGGACGACACCTCTGATCTATCATCTCGTCTGAGGCTTAATGCTTTAGCAGAGCGCCGGCGTTACTACCGAACACACACACACACACACACACACACACACACACACACACACACACACACATTCACCCAAAGTGGCCACTGTAGGCCATTTGTTTTGTGAACTATGTGCTAAATGCTACGAGGTGATAAGCGAAGATTAGGGAGGTCGGGGGTGGGGGGTGGGAGTGGGGGTTGTTAGGGTTGGAGTGAGAAAACACACTTGCTGTTGATTTCTGTCCTCCTTGAACTTCAGAAGTGACACCTAACACATGAGAAAAGATGGCTTCAGTGTGACTTGGCCAACAAAAACCAGGCTTGGACTGATTTCCAAACCAAACATGTTTCAAACCCAGCTCACCCATATCTCTCAAAGGAAGATGCCGACGTCCAGTTGTTTGGTTTCTAAACACCGCTCCGGTATAAATCACACAACTGTTTACTGCTCGGAAAATAAAAATTCAAAGTACGATCCCCGGGAGGATGACAGCATTTAGTCAAGTCCAATTCTACATGATTTATTCATATTCTTTTTCTTTCCCAGGATGTGAAACTTGAAGAAAAAAAAAAAAAGAAAATCCCAGTGTGAGAATGTTTTACAAAAGAGAACCAGAAACAGACTAATTCACGATTCCTGACACTTCCTGACAAAGAAGATCGGGACAAATCGCTTTTTGACATGGAAACATTTCTAGACAACATCGTACAGAGAGATTCGGTGTGGAAGAATTTATTTTGGATGGATGAGCAATCGAGGGCATCAACTCCGAATGAGTGCCAAACCGCTCTGTCGTTTGTTGCTTTCTTTCACACGGTTAGATCCCACAGCTGGTTCGATTCCCTCTAACCACGGAGGAAACAAGCGTAGTGAGGGGAGAGCAGGCCAATATGCTGAGCAGGCTTTCATGGTGATGACAACCGCTTCATTTTAATGAGAAAAGGCCTCCTCTGTCCCCCGAGATAAGATAATGAGGAAGCCACTGATCTCAACACTTCAATCCTCCTTTCATTTCAAGTGGCAGATAAAAGCACATCGGCCTGTTTGCTTATCCCGGCTTGGCTGATGCGTGTGAGGTGCATTAGGGGTGATCTAGCATGGATTTAGCACCGCCGCTCTGGACGGTGCCAGAGTCCCAAAAGCGTGGCTGCCATTGCGTTTTACGGATGCCAAAGCTTTTCTTTCGGCTCTCGTCTCCTTTCTGCTCTCCAGGAGAGCCGGTTTTACACTGTCCACATGCATTACGTCCCACGCCGTCTGAAGAGAGCTGCTGTCACCCGCCACTTCTCGCAGCGTGCAGGCCACCCAGCTCGGACGAGCCTCACGCATACCATCCGTCTGTGTGGTCCTCGCAGAAGAGAAGCAGATCGATGGTGAAGGAAAGGCGAATCCAGTGCCAACGGGGAAAGAGATGTTTCGAAATCAGACACTGACAGTGTCATTTCTGGGAAAGGAAGGAAGTGAAGGAAAGTAAGAGTGGGGTGTTAAAGAAAAGCCCAGTTAAACAAAAAAAGGCTTGTGAGTGTGGGATTTTTGCCATCTGATGAAAGCATAGAACTGGAAGAGCTAGGAGGTGTGTGTGAGTGAACGTTAAAAAAAAGGGGAAGGAAAAGAAAAAAAGGTGAGAATACGATGAACCTTTACCTTTCGCTAACACAACCAATTCATTTTATTAGCATAGGATTTAACCCAGACTCATTCCCGAGTTATGCTTCGGCACACACACATTATTAGATAACGTGTTATTACAGTCCACAGGGTATCTGACTGTTCATTAGGAGCTTGTTAGGAGTTTTTACTGTTCCTGTGTCATCTAAAAACCTTTAAAACATGGGCTCTTGTTTCACTATTAAAAAGAAAAAGCCCCCGATATGGGCCCAGTAAGCACAACAATCGCTTGAGGGAAAAAAAACCCACTATGTAAATCTATCTGTTAGAAGGTGGGGGGAAACACAACAGAATCCCTTCCTCTCCTTAATGGGGTTTATTTGTGGTTTGGTGAATTATAAAGACTTGTTTCCGGCCCACATGTTTTCGGAGATGCTGGTCGCCCCTGAAGGTGTTTTGTGAGAGCGAGGAGAGCAAAATAAAGAGAAGAAGAACAGCATTGCGTTGCAGGCAGCTGGGAGAGATTAATAATAATAAAAAAAAAGGCCTTGTAAAACAAAAAACAAAAAAAAACAAAAAAGAAAATGCTGCCGCCCTGCAGTGATTAATGCCTCGCCAGACAGCAGGATTGAGAGATAAGGAGAAAGAAGACAAACGCTCCGTTCCGGCCAGAGACACACTGCACCCGGACAAGCCCCAACCACCCGGGCCAGGAGGGCCAAGGGTCTCTGAGTACAGAGGAAACTAAAATGTAACGGGACATGGGAATATTGAACGGCTCTGTTAATGAAACACGAATCAAACAGCTCCTGTGTGAGTCACTCCTGTAATGAAAAGTCTACAAAAGTACAAAAATAATGCATACACATGTTCTATCAAATCCTCTAAGCAGGAGGCAGGAGAGGAAAACTCTGAAATTATCGCTGCTCCTACAGGCTCCACAAAATATTTGTATTTAGGCAGGTAGGAGGAAAGTTTAGCAGGGGGGTGTACTAACTTACAGTCAGGCAGATGTCAGGGATTTATATGAAAAAAATATTTTTTAAAAGTGGTTTTATCAGAGAGGAAGAATGCTGCGGTTGTGTAATCGAGAGAGAGCAGGAAAAAAACTGCTGTATGGAATGAGCTTCTGGGAACACTCATGGGAACACAAGTCATACTCGTGATCACACATGAATTCCACTGACCAAAAAAGTGAAGGCCATTTGACTCCCCAAGGTGAATCCACCTTTAACATATGAGGTGGTATCAAAACGTTTCGAAGCTCTGTTTACAAGAAAGTACTGTTTATATGTTATCGTTGTTTACACACTGTCACCTTTAAAATATAGCAATACAGAGTTCCCAGCGTTCCTGCCACTTCTGGAACGTGTCCCGGAAGTCTTCTGAAGCATGTCAAGCATCTTCTGCGATTCGTGCACGATCTCCGCGATGGTTTCAAATCGGCGACCTTTGAGCTGGATCTTCATCTTCGTCCAAATCACGTGAGTAACGTGGATGCGGAAGTGAGATTGTGTTGTTTCCGGGGAGAAACTCACGTGTGAGGAGAGCTTGGCGACAGGGTACGCACGTGATCAGAATGCCCTCGATGTACACAGGACTATGTCTTTTGCCACCCTGACTAATGAACATCTGTGCTTCCTGTGACTGTGCGTGCAGCCTTGTGCTGCCATCTGTTGGCAAAAAAAAGTAGTTTAGAAACTTTTTGATATCACCTCATATATAATTTTTTTGTTGTTGTTTGTAAAGAAAAAAGATTGGAAACCTTTCGCACGCTCTTCCAATCTGAATTTTGAGCAAATATATTGTCCCAATTACCTTTGCTGAGAAATACGTTTTTTTTAATTCATCAAAAAAAAGGTTTTTGTTTTTGTAGTAAAAACAGGCGTGTGCAAATTGAACACCTTTCGGCTGCACAGGTGTAAAAAGATTCTTATTGCATTTACGCTGCACTTCTATTATAGACTTTTAGGTGAAACGCCCTCATCTCTAAACACAAAAATGTGCTAATGTGCACATATTAAAGACACACTCCTCTGTACTTCTCCACACCTCTGTACCTCGATATTCCCTCAATCATCCCCTGCATCACTCAGCTCCTTCTCCTCTCTCTCGTTCTTCCTCACTCCACACTCCAGCCATCTGCTGAAGATAACGGTGAGATAAGGCTGCACTCAGGCACGCTTTAATTAGATATATTTACCATAATCGCTGTGTAAAGTAAAGCAGTAACTTGTCCTAAAGAGGCCATTGAGAATACCGAAAGCATATGTGCTGGATTTGCCATTGTTTGTTCTGTGTGTTGCAGCCAGGGCAAATGATTAATGAGTTATATTTTCTCACTTTCTACATGTCATCATCTTTATATAATTGGAGGGTGTGGGGGCAGAAGCTGGCACCGGTGACTGAACAGACCAGCAATGTGTATGAAAGGAGAGATGCAGAGAAGAGTGGAGGCTACGCATCGCCTGCTAGTTTTCCTTCACTTAGTCCGCTTGTAAATGCAGAATGGTCTGCAGTTACAGCACAGAGATGGAACTCATCATCATTAACATCATAACGTATGTGCCCCTTCAACATTCAAGGAACATCACGTAAGAGTTCCTTAAATTGTCCCAGTTGCAGAAATTGTAAAGGTCCGATCTCTATCAGTGGTTAAGGCTCTGGAATACTGATCAGAAGGTCGAAGGTTTGAGCCTTGGTATCACGAAGCTGCCACTTTTTGGCCCTTGAGCGAGGCCCTAAACACTAAATTGCTCCAGGGGCACTGTTCCATGGCTGATCCTGCGCTCTGACCCCAGGTTTGTAACATAACTGGGATATGCAATTTTTTTTTTACATCTTTCTTCATTGGGAATAAACATTTCTGAAGAGGCCCAGTTTGACTCCCAATTCAGACAAGTCCAACATACTATCCAGCTCTCCTCATTTAATGATAATTGGAAGACCCATGATTCATTGCTTTGTTTTAAGAGCTAGAGACGTGAAGAAAAGGAATTTTGGGAAACCCAGTCTCCTTTATATTCTATTAAGTATTCACTAAATTAGCAAAACAGAACTACAGTCATAAGTAGCGATGGGAAGATCGGATCGTTTTAGTGACTCGGTTCTTTGAATCACATTCATCAATATGACCAAAACTTCATTTTTAGTTTTGTTCCTTTAATCAGATATTAAAAAAGACAAAAAAATGTCAATAAGCAGATCACCAACACGTCTACATACACCAAATTTAACTATATTTCGAATCATTTATATATGTGAACGTAACTGCATAGCGTCTATGGGAGTCACGTGAAAAAAACACGAACGACTCGGACCAGAAGAGTCATCATCAACAACTCAATTCTGTTTGCTGTGCACAACCTACAGAGATTTTGCAAAGCTTTTCTCATGCACATCAAGTAGAAAATTAACTAATCGCTTTTTGAGACGACTCGTTCTTCTGAGTCACTTTAAAGTCTCGATCAAAATTAACGAAATTATTTTGCAAATAAAAGTGTCTAGTAAGGTAATCGATAGATGTGCACTTCAGTATCACTTTAGCAAGAGAGACTTGAGAACGGTTTGACATTCATTCGTTTGCAGTTGTTGGCAGTTTGTTGACCGCATATCTGTCACTGTGTTTCGGCTTAACGTAAACCCCCTTTTCAATGTTGGAGTGTGGAAATCTGTAACGCATCTAAATCAGCTGACGAACAGGCGGCCCGTTCAAAGCCCAGTTTACTTCAACTGTCAAACGGAATTAGTGTGTAAACTCACAGGACCTGTTGGAAGACCAATGTAGACGCTTTCGTCCGATTCCAAACCCCAATCTGAGTGTGTACAGTATTTCCACACATCTAACAGATTATTATGGAGATACATAAATATCTTGTAAGTTATATATTATATATCCCCTGGCACCGTGGTGTACATCTCGGTATGATGTCACGAGGCAGTTCCCTGGTAAGGGGTCTGTGCAGGAGAGCTTTTCTTTACAGGATGTGTTTTTCTAGGCAGGCCGTAAGGGTTTGCTCTAACAGCAGGGGGTTATTGTTGAACAGTGCATTTCTCACCCACCAATCACACGCACACACATGCAGAAAACACCATTCTTATGAGAGAAAGGTGTTAACAACATCTCTCAATGCACTTTCTGTTTTGGCCGTATGCGTATCACGGATAGAAAAGTCACCTAAGCTGGATAGAGTTCACTTTTCACGCTTTTTAAAAATGTTTTATTTCTATTTGTGGGAGTTGTTGCGTGGGCGATTATGTGGATGGAAAATGCAACACAATGACCAAATTGAGCAAGTCTTATGTTCGTAAAATGGCATCCACTACCACACCCCAGGGAGCCGAGAAATGGGGGTGAGGTTAGTTAACAATGACATAGAACATTTCAACATCATGGTGCACATTAACAAAAGGAGCACTTAAGAGAGAGGGGAAGAGAAAGAAACAGAGTGAGAGAGTGAGTAAAAAGCATAGGAGAGCAGGGAACGCCAGCCAAGAAGAAGGGCCAGTTTAAGGGGCTTCTCTCATGACAGAACAATTGCTTTACAGCCTCAGATGAGGTCCAAACCTTTCTGTTTACGCCTTGGCCTGGTCTCCCGAGCGAGGTGAAGGTAGGTTTGGCCCTGGGTTCTGTTGAGGTACTTCCATGATATGCGATCGGACAGAAACTTTTTTTAGCCGAGTGGGCGGACAGATCACCCGTCTGTCCTTGTTACTCTGTGTCTGCTGTTCACTTGGAATATTCGTCATTTCGCTTTACGGCATCCAAACTGACACACCAGCGGTCTGAGCTCCATCCGGACAGATGGATCATCTAAATTAAAGGCAAGGAACTCCAGTAATGACTCAACCAGAGATTAAGAAAAGATGTGTTTTAGCCTGTGCAGCCTGAGGAGTGGATGGACAGATGTTTGAAGGATGCTAATTTGCTCTGATGAGGTCTTTTAAGTGGCCTTATTTCCTGTCCCTAGCTCTCAGAGCTCTTTATTGCAAATAGGTGCATTGTTTTCTGCATGTTCTGCCGCGCTCCCTCACTTTTTTTCTGCTATACAACTGGCAGGATTGACCAGTGTTCATTACAGTCCCCAAAAGCACACCCTCTGGCTGGCTGCGGAGGCTCCCTTCCCCTGCGTGGCCCGAGGTCTCTGCTTTCTGCACTGTAAATCCTGATGCAATGGCTTGCAGGTGTCAGCATTAAAGAATGCTCAGCTCGGGCCCTCCCTGCAGCCTGGCCACAGCTGGCCTTCTCCATTTGCCAGTTAATGCTTTGCTATTTGTTTTGCTTTTGCAATCCCCCCGTCTCTGCTTCTCTCCACAACCTCGAGTACATACTTCTATTCTCTGTCTCTCTCTCTTTCTCTCTGCCTCTTGTTCTCACACTGCATGCCTTTCCGGCTTCGGTACCAGGCCAGGAATGGGGGCAGAGCGCAGAGCAGGGCATGGGAATCACTGTGCCGTGAGTTATCCGGGCAGGATGGTGAGAGTGGAAAACTAGTGCTCATAATGAAGGAGGGTGCAGTTTCACATGCAGCCTGGACATCCAGCTTTCAAACATGCCTGGCTCTGACATTACATGATATTTCATAGTCACCAAAAAATGTGTATTTTGGCACCTGTGGGGATCTTGGACTTCACAGAAAACCACTGTTGATGCAGAAAAAGTGTGTTAAAAACGTTTTTTATATGACCAGAAATGTCATTTAATTTTTCATTAGACCTTGTGCAAACTAGCAAACTGGATGCTAGCTAGCAGAAACAGCAACTATGCAAACAAGCTAGTCCAGCTACAGAATATGGACAAAAACTACTGGCACACCTGTTTTTTTTTAGACATCTGTGATTCTTCCATGAATTGTTACCACAATTCTTGAAGACACACAATTGTATATGAGTCTGTAGCATAAAATTTTTCCTTTGCCTGTACCAGGAGACCCAAATCTGTTCCACCATGAAAATGTCCCTTGTGTAAAAATCCAGTTCCACAAAGATCTGCTTTACATGGTTTGGAAAGGAAGATCTCTTGCTATAAATCTTTGACCTCAACCCTAATGAACAATGAATTGGAATGCTGAACTATTGAATTGGAATGCTGAATTACTGAATGGGAATGCTGAATTATTATCCTAGAGTGAAGGTTCCTATAACAGGACTAAATGTTTAATAGGATGTTTAAAAAGCACACACATTTAAAACATTTAGCAGAAGGGGAGGTGGCAGGTCAGTGGTTACCATTTTGGATTTCTAAACAGAAGGTCATGAGTTCAAATCCCAGCAACACCAAGCTGCCACTGCTGATCCCTTAAACAAAGCCGTTTATCCTAAAGTGCTCAGTTGTATAAATGAGTTAACTGTTAAGAAAGGTAAAGGTACTTTATACCTGTCACATGTACATTAGAGCACAGTGAAATCCTTTCTTCGCATATCCCAGAAATATGCTGGAGTCAGAGAGCAGGGTCAGTTACGATACAGCACCCCTGGAGCACAGAAGGTTAAGGACCTTGCGTAGGGGCCGATAAGTAGCAGCTCAGAAATGCCAGTGCTGGAACCAGCGACCATCTGAGCAGTCTCACCCACTGAGACACCACTGGTAGCTATGGATAAGGGCTGTAAAAATGCTGTAAATGAAATTTCTGTATTTTTAAAATAGGAAATTACAGCATGTCCCAGTCCAGTCATAGAAATGTAAACCTGACATCGATCACTACCTCCCTTATTCCTGCTTCGTCCTAATTCTATTACTCACACATCTAAATCATCCTAAAACTGTCACCAAATTCACTAATACCTGTTTATTCAGGCATAAAACAAGGTGTGATTGAGCGAGCCAGCGTGGAAAGAGACGAAAAGTGTCAGCTAAAGCTGTGTGAGGAAAACCGCAGGATTAATCCGAGCCTGTTCTGATAGAGACACAGAAGCCCCCATGCAGCGATGGAGAGCCTCTGTGCCGTTCCTCTCTCCTCTCTGAAGTGCCTGTCAAGAGCTTCTCTCCTGTCACAAATTGGAAAAGGAAAGAAGCAGCTTTATGCAGACATGAGAAAAAAAAGAGATGGCCAGTTCGGAGGCATGATTTTGAAGTGCATGACTGCAAAACAACAATAGAGTCTGTCCAGACGTTCTGGGAACTTGGGATCTTGAGCCTGCTGAAGTGACGATTTAAATATAAAGGCATAAAATACGCTAGCAAAACACAGGTGCTGGAGTTTGAGGATTGCTCTAGGGAAGCAATTTAAGATGAAGTTGCTGGAGCTATCAGCGAGGAAAAACAGTTTAATGATGTTCAAGAAAGACAGGAGCACAAATATGTATCTCAGAGCAGAGCTGCACTGTGGAGTATTATATATAGAGGGAAAAAATGCCTGAAATAGTCAATTGTCATAAAAGCATCTCAATATATTTTAAATATGCTGAGAAAAAAAGATGTTTGTCAGCTATAGAGGTGCTCCAACTCAAGTCAAGCTACTGTGTTCCATAAACAGTGCAGTACAAAGTGAAACAAAACAACGTTCCTCCAGGAACAAGGTCCTCCATCGAGAAGTTACAGCAAAAAAAATATATAAAAATCATTGTTAATGCAGAAAGATGTGTTCAAAATTATGTATTATATGATCAGAAATGTTGTTCATCAGTCCTTGTGCAAACTAGCAAGCTGGATGCTAGCTAGCAAGAAAAGCATCTATGCTAAGTAGCTAGTTCAGCTACACTATTAGGATACCTGATTTTTCCAGCCATATGTGGTTTTTCCCAGAATTGTTACAAAAGAATTGCACACAATTGTAAAGGATGTCTTTAGATGTGCTAGAATGAAATTTTCCCTTTGCTTGAACTAGGAGACCAAAACGTATTCCAGCATGAAAGTGCCCCTGTGCTCAAAACCAGCTCTATGAAGGTATGCTTTACATGGTTTGGAGTGGACCATCTGCTTCCACCTAGAAAACATATTTTTTTAGGGAGGGCTTTGCATATTTAATCAAGACAATGTGAACTGCATGAAGCATGACTTTGTATAAGAAGAGTCTATTTGAAAACATTTGGTGCATCATGAAATGAAAAATGCAACAAAGAAGACCCAGAACTGTTAAGCAGCTACAATCCTGTATCAGACAAATATAGGACGATATTCCTCTCCCAAAACTTCAGCCACTGGTTTCCTCAGTTCCCAGATGTATATGGACAGATTTTCTTTTAAATCTGGTTCCTCTTGAGGTTTTGGACTCTGGATCGGAAGGTCACAAGTTCAAATCCCAGCACCACCAAACTGCCACTGCTGGGACCTTCAGCAAGGCCCTTAACCCTCAACTGCTCAGTTGTAAGTCACTCTGGATGAGGGCATCTGTCAAATGGCATAAATGTAAATGTAAATTAGATTTTTTTCTTAACCACCATTACCACCAGCTCACTCATTAGGTCTAAACTTGTGAATTTATCTCCAGTCTGACAAAACTATACTTCCTATACAAGGTACTCTGACGCATCAGACTTTTGGAGTGAATCAAAACTCTCCTTGTTTACATTCCTCTTCCATTCGCCCACACTGCTGTATGTAGCATTTAAAGCAGCGAATACAGTAGAATACGGATCAGAGGAAGCCACACCACATGTCCTACGGGAATGTGTGCTCGTTCAAACGTCCATGAGCAAGAAAAAAAAATACTGCTGAATACTTTGAGGATGAGACGGAAAGACCAGTTGGAAGAGCAGCCTTCGTGATGCATGAAATAAACACAGAGAAGAAACGAAGAGGACACTGGAGAGGAAAAGAGCAGAGCAAAATTCCCCTCTCTGGTTGATGTTTGTCCCTCCTTCATATGCTCTGTTTTATGTTACTCTGTAACTGTGGCACCTGTAAAGGCAAGTATTACCAGCTGGAGGCTATGGAGCACTTGCCAGACTGTAATGCATTCTTCATTGGTCATGGTCCTGCGTGTAATTTTATTTTGTTTCACATTGGCGTTGAGCAGAAAAGCGCAGGAAGGCAAACATCCCATGTGCGTTCGGTTAGAAATCTGGGCAAACACCCCGAGCTGTGAGTCACTCCTGACCCCCCGTTACACCAAAAACGCCTTGAGATTTCTTCTCGGATCTCAGTTCGCTCTCCCCATTCAGAATTGCTCGTACGTTTGGAAATACTACACTTCGCCTACAGAGCCACACGCGATAATAGATGAGAACATAATCAGTGTGTTTCAATAGGAAAGCAGCTAGAGAGAGATAGCATTCCTCAGGGCCGATCCATTGAGGAGAACTGCTGCACTCAATCAACTTACAGTCTGCCTGAGGAGTACACACTTTATTATACTATATGAACAAACGTTTGAACAAGCTATTCCACATGTAGTCTCTAATAATACCCTAGGCTCTTGTGGGGAGATGTTCCACTAGATTTTGTGGAGATAATTCAATCTGTCAGACCATCATGGACAGCCAGTTATGTATGACCTGACATACGTTTGACATACGGCGATGCTGCAAGGAGTCGTTCGAGGTGGCAAGCGTTCTTCAAGTGCAAAAGAACATCACTGAAAGAACATCACTGAAAGACGACAAGAGATCAGGAAGACCTTCGACGAGCTCAACCCTAGAAAAAAATTTCAAAACCGTTCGCAAATCGTAATCGTGCATGATGATCATCGGAGAACCCACCCACCCTACTCGCCAGATTCAGCCCCTGAGGACTTCGCCCTTTTCACAAAGATGGAGTTCCAGGACACATTCCAGAAGTTTCAGGAACGCTAGGAGCGCTGCATTGCTGTGCAAGGGCACCAATTTGAGGTGATAGTGTGGAAACGTAGATAAATAGAGAACCCTTGTGCACAGAGATTTCTCCAGATTCTTTTGAAATGTCTGATGATATTATGTGCTTCAAATGATGAGATGTGATGAGTAGCGACATTCTTTGACAGATTGGTGAAGCTCTGCCCATCTTTACTTCAGAAAAATTCTCTCTAAAATATACTGTTTATTCCCAATCATCTTACTGACCTGCTGTCAATTAAAATCAGTAGTTGCAATGTTTCATTATAATAATATCTACTTTTTTTACAGACTTTTGTTGCCGCGTGCCAACTTTTTTGTGATGTGTTGCAGCCATCAAATTAAAAATGACCTTATTTTAAATATATAAAATAAAGCTCTGATTCTGATTCTAACATTGTTGTACCTAGAAGCTTCCTTGTGTGTGTGTGTGAGCACACTTGGCAATAAAACCCTTCTCCGATTCTGATTCTAATCATTCAGTCTTAAAAAACATCTTTGGCCTGCTTATCAAGAACATTACCCAATTTTAATATTGACTTTGTACAATGGACGAAGATCAACCGCAGTATCTCCACCCTCATGGGAAAAAGAGAACGAGCTGGGTCACTCCCTACACTCCCTATTTTTATGATGAAGGTTTAGAAACATCTTTTATATAAAGAAATAAACAACTGGATACAAAAATCCAACACACACACACACATACAACTTGCTCGAGTTATCAAGCACCTTGGGAAATGGAAACACACACACACACACACACACACACACACACATGTGGAGAGCAAGCAGAACACCAGAGCTCGGCATTCACGGTGCTAATTTGGCACCAGCACAACATCAAACCACATAAACAACCACCATGTCGAGGCCTCGCAATCGTACCCTTTTTTTTACAGCTGATGTAGGACAAACTGCTAAATGTAATAATCCGTAAGCTCCGAAATGATTGCCAATACCTTATACCCCAGAATACCCCCTCGCTGTTACTTTACGTATTTCAATTAAAGCAAATGATGCTGACCTTGTCCCTCAAAAACTCCTTTAGGACCTGGAACCCCGCCCACCTCCCTCGCACCTGGAACGCAGTACCGTGAGCAGGCCGTAATGATATTTGACATTCCGGCGGATGCGTTTCGTGACGTTTTTAAATGAAGTTAGCACTGTGCTATTCGAAATGGCTGGCACTATTCCCCGAGTAGCTGCTAATTCACACTCCTGGTGCTTGTCAGTCGGTGCATTCACTAATGAGGAAGCATGATTTCACATGAATAGCATGAAAATAAATCGGAGCCAGAGTTACTTTGGATTCACCAAGGCTCTCTAGCCCACGGCTATAGATTGACCTCGTGTACACATGTAGCGAGCCGGGCAGCCCTGTTGCTTGCGACGGCGTATTGGGGAAGCGAGACGAATTTTCGAAAAAAGGCTAGTCATTGTAATCATTATGCGTGGATCTTCTCTCTGCACTAACATAAGGAATAAACATTCTCCCCAGCAGCTGTCCAAGAAAAAGGGCCTCCAATAATACGAGGGAAGGAAAATAACAGACAAAAGCACATTGTTGTTACAGTAATATGAATACAAGAATGTGCATTTTCCTGCTCATTATGGCCATGCTGTTGGGCAAGCGGCTCTGCTTTCTCTCCCCCACCGTGCCCCTGGCATCCCGGCGCATCCCTGCTGTGGCGGCTTCCTTGCCGTGATGAGTTTTTGACAGGCCTCAGCGTTGCCCGTGCCAGCCCAGACGTAGCAGGATGGCAGCTTCTTGGCCGTCTCCAGACTCCACAAAACCACAATCCAATTTCTTTCTCTCTTCTCTTTAGTGTACGAAAAGAAAATAGGCTTTCTCATGATCGTTATCCAGAGGTCTCAGAGTTTGCTCGGGCGCGGATGTGGACTATGGTTGTTGAGATATCCAGTGGATTAAAGAGAGCTCTAGATAAGAGATTTTGTTTTATCTGATTGAGCTTCCAGATGCTGATCCAGCTTTTCATCCTGTCCTGACATTTCCAAGGGTCAACTATTAACTGGACAGATAAAGGAGTAGTATTATCTTTTATCTAGAAACATGATATTATTAGAAATAAACAGAACAGAGCAAAGCAGAGCAGAACAAAGTGGAATAGAATGGAACAGAATAGAAAAAGGTGGGTCAGAACACAACATGAAAATAAAACGAAATGGAACAAAACGAAGTGGAATAGAATGGAACGAAACAGAACAGAAAAAAGTGGAGCGGAACGAAAAGGAATGGAACAAAACAAAACAGAAAGAAGTGGAACGGAACAGAATGGAACAGAAGAGAATAGAATAGAATGAAATATAATAAAATGGAAGAGAACGAAACAGAGCAGAAGAGAACAGACCGAAGTGGAAAACAAACAAGAACGGACTAAAATAGAATAGAAAAGAAAACAATGGAGGATAAAGACGACGATCTGTTTTGTTGTAATCCGTTCTGTTCCGTTGATATTGTAGGTCAAAATTTCTTTTTCAACAAAACAAAAATCATTAAAATTCACATTTTGATTATCAACAGTTAAAAAGACCAATTTCTTTATTCACTTTGATTTACTTTGATATTTTGTTTGATCTTTCTTGTCAGTGGCAGGAAATCTGGCATCAAATCTGGCAACCCACACACTTTTACATTTGCTCATTTATTCATTTGGCGTCACAAAGCGCTTTCATCCTGGTCAAGGGTTTTCGGTGGATCCGGATCCTAGTACAGGAACACCGGGTGTGAGGCAAGGACACACCCAAGCGTACACACCACACACACACACACACACACACACACACACACACACACATATCTTCATAGTTAACGACAATTTTAAGTTGCCAAATCAACTAATTGCATATAATACCAAGAAAAACTTAGACAATAAAAGAACATGTAGAAGCCAAACAGATAGTATCCTGAGGTCAGTATAACAATTCATACACACACACACACATGGAAAAAAAATCTCAATCCATGCTGTTCAGTATGTGTGTTTACTAATGTTTGTCTTATCCAAACACCTCCAGGAACAGGCCAATCCTCATCTCATACTCTGAACACACCTTGCTTTCAAAAGTGGGGTCGATCCAGGCATGAAAATCAGGCTACTGCTGCCATCTCCTGTCTCTACACATCAGTTTAGCAGTAAATGTAGAACCAGAGACATTACAGGGGTAAATACATTTATGTGCCAATATTACAGGATTGAATCAAGTTTATCAGGACACATGGACAAAGTTTGTGGTAACAGTTTGGGGAAAAAACGCCATAGGGATGGAAATGTCCGGTGTCCCAATACTTTTGTCCGTAATGTATGTAGTGTGTATATAAGCGGTGTAACGGTGCACGTATTTGTACAGAACCGCTTCGTTTCTATAGGTAGCGCAGTGTCACTGTGGCAATTCACTCATTTTTACGACAATCTTGCGATATGAATTCTTTTGCCTTTTATGTCTAACTTTAAGAATTTCTCTTCAAAGGAGAAAATCCTGACAATTCCACATGTCGAGGGAGTGAATGAATGAAAGATGAAAGGAATGAAGACATTTGTTAAAGTCTGCTGAAATAAATAGAACAGTAAAGTAGATCATATACAGTATTTAGAAAATGACATTAAATGTAAAACACACACACACACACACACACACACACACACCTGTATTTCCTTGAAAAAATCGAACAAATGTAAACGAATAAATTAAATTTTCCCATTTGTTTCATTGTGTTTAATCAATTATTAAATTTAATCAGTATAATAAGTCGATTGCATTCATTTGATTTATTCTATTATTTTTTATATATATATTATATATATTTTAATAAAATATTACAAAATATTATTTTATATATTATTTAAACCAAGCAACGTTTTATTAAAAATTGTTTTAAAAATTAATGTTGACATTCAGAAAGCTTTGTAATAATGAAAAATAATAAATTAAAATAAATAAATAAATAATAATAAAAAAATAATAATAAAAAAAAAATAAATAAAAATAAAAAATAAAAAAAAAGACAAGCAATTTTATGTTTTGCATTTCTTCCCCCAAACTGTACTGGAATTAAACTGAAGCGAGGTACAGACCGAACCGTGAATTTTGTGTATTGTTACACCCCTAATATAGTAAATTGAGCTTTATTGTTCATTCTAACACAATTATTTTAGCGATATTCTCTTACCTCTCGCGCTATTTCGAAATACTTTTGTTAGCGTATTTCAGACTGATTCAAAATGCATCAACTACGAATCCTTTCCTTTCAGTCAGGCATCTGTTTAAAAGTAGACACGTTTGAATCTTCACATAGACAAGAATCTGCACGTGTATGTCGCATGACTGCACGATGCTGAAAGGCCCAGTAAGGTTTTCTTCTTTGCAGTAATCCCAACACCTCCAAAAAGCCGTGACGCGACTCCTAATGGCCAATTCCAAGACTCTAAAAACGGTCAAAACGTTTAAAACAGTCTCGAAGAGCATCCCACACCATTAACAGTTGTGTCTGCTCAGCTGTATCCTCTCCAATCGATTGCAGATGTTTCTGATGTGCACAATGTGTTTGTGATGAAAAAAAGATATAAAGCTGTTGTACATGACTGTAAAGACTCGTGTGATGATAAAAAAAACCCTGTTAGCTGGAATCTTACGCATCACTATTATTGCAAGCACATGGGCTACACCAGGGGTCAACTACGACCCCCCACATTTGGAACGACCCTCTGAACAATGCCAGAGACATATTTTGAAAAATTTATTTTAAACGTGTTGTACCCATATTATATCTGTATTTGATAATAAAGGTTGGCTTTTAAGCTAAAATGTTTCTTAGTTATTAATCGAGACGAGACACCGATAGTTGATTGCTAAAAGTATCAGCAAAAGCCAAACCGACAGTTTTTCCGGTTCGCTGTCGTTACAAGAGCGGCCTCTAGAGGCGAATCACTGATGCAGCGTGCCGTTTGTTTTTTTCACACGCGAGACTGTGCGCTGCACGGAGAGCGCTATATTTATTAATAAATTTATATTTAAATATATATATTTATATTTAAAAATAAAAACTACAAAATTAATTATATAATTAACATACATCGTAATATATTTATTAATGAATATATTCATGCTTATTTTTTATTCATTCATTTTTATATATAATTTTTATTCATTTATTTTTTTTGTTACAGTTATTTGACTATTTTACATGTGGTGTTTTTTTTTTTTTATTTATTTTGTCCAGTATCCATTTTAAAAAATGTTTTATAAATGTTTTATAATAATCGTTTGATTAATCGTTTATCGGAAAGAACGATCCAACATCGGTCGACGTCTAGTTATTTGCGTAGCCTAATTATTATTTGTTAGATTTACCCACAAACCACATGAATATGCATAAGAATGTAATTTGACAGTTTTGATTTCAATAGGAATAAATATAAAAAAGGTCATTATGATTATAATAATGCTGTTATTAGGTGATATAAATCTCTTGAAAAGTAATATTTATTTATCTGTAAGCTGCAGAACACGAATAATAAAGTATTAGGAGACAAAATAAATACATTTTAAAATCATAATAAAACCTCCACAATAATACCGTTAGTGTCTCCGGCTCAAGTTATTTTCCGGAAAGGAAAAATAATGTGGCCCTCACAGGAAAAAAAAGTGGGGACCACTGAACTAGACGGTACAGATCATGATGTCGGACTTGAGATGAAGGGCACTGGGTTGGATTCAGTGGTATCATCTGCTCTTGGCTTTGCTTGAGTGTGAGAGGATTGTTTGCACTGTAACATCTACATCAGGAAACACACCAGAGATTTATTGACAAAGCAAACCTTCTGAAAGACTTAGACAGTTAAACAGACATGGATACGGATACTTCACGGACAAGGCATGAATCTAAATGCTAATAAAAGAAGCTGAGGCACCTAAAAGATTAACTTGTGTCCGAGTTGAGAAAGGGAGATGGGAAGACGTGGTTTTTATTGGGAAAAGGAGATAGAGTGAAACCCCATCCTCAGGAAGCCTCGGAAATGTCCCAGCGCTGCATTATATCACTATTATTCCGACGCTTTGAAAACCTGAGAGGGGAAAAAACTTTTATTTTTATTTTTAAATCACTAGTGGATGAAAGGAAAAATGAACTAAGCCTTCATAATGTTGCAAAAATTATGCAATGGCGTTGAAAAATTCCAATGTTGATCACTGCCAATATATACATCATGCACGCTCGATATAATGGCACGCTGGCACGTCTTTAGAAAGACCTTCGGAGAAATTATGTACTATTGTTTTATCCCCCTCTCTGCCTCCTAGAGGTTATTCAAAAATCCCAGAGGAGGTGATTTGTTGGAGAAAATCACAAGCAGACCCCCAATGAGTGGGGGTGGGGGTGGGGGTGGGGTGGTATGGTCATTAATCTGAACGGGCGTGTAATTCGCTGCTTGTGCAAACGAGGGCCAAAACATACAGCTAAAGGGGTTCTGGCTTCGGGTCCGACGCCGGGGTCCGAGCCAGGCGTAATCGCTATACGTGAGCGACCGTGGACGACGCTCATGTCAAACTAATTTAAATTGGTAATTGATAACAGCCTTCAACAAGGTGGGCTTTTAATTAACACCAGCATTGAGAAGATCCATCCTGGACACGTATGACATATTTATTATCAGGTCTGCACTCTGGTGCTCGTCATACCGGGGCCAGATGCGCCGGGTTCCCCAGTGTTAATCAGGAAAGGTTATCGCAGAGCATCGCACCGGACCGAATCCTATTTAAAGAGCTGCACCTCTGACATTCCGGAGAGATTTACTTAGCGAACAAAAGCTGGAGGGCTTCGAGGTTCCTTATCCGTGGATTGTATTCGCCATATGTCATGTCCGTCTGCTGCATGTCTGCCATCCCATCACGCACTGCCATTCTCTGCTGTAACACGACCCAAACGCGCTCCAGATGTAAGGCCGGTAATCGGGGCAAATTTCTCGAGCTTCACTGTTTTACGCTGCATATATATTAATCTCGAGAGGCACGGCGCAGCGATAACATCGCGCCCTTTCAAGATGCCCGACTCGCCGCTCCGATCCGACCGAAGTGGGGTCGAGGTTAACAAAACAACTCCAGAGAATGAGAGACTTCTTTCAAGCGGTTATTGCGCTCATGTGACATAACAATAAGTGTTTCCACATTCAAGGGTTTCAAACGGACATCAAATCACACACTCAAGCCATCAACATGATTTATTTTTTTGCTTCACGTCGCAAAATAGGGCTTACAAAAAAAAAAAAAAAACCGCGTAACGTTTCAATATGTGAAAGTGTTCCGAGTGGTCCAGCTCACGTGCTCACGTGGGGGTTCTTAAAGTCCTGTGGTGCTGAATAAAGTGTTACAGCAAAGCGTGCACACAGATTTAGTGCTTGGACGTCTCCAGAGCCTGGATTTGAGACTGACCAAACTAGTGCGTTCCCTGGAAGCGGGTCAGATCTGGGCTCCTTGCAGAACTTCATCATGATGTGCAAAACGCAATTTCAGAATGATCCAACTCAAGGAACTGCCTGAGACTAGTAGAGAAACTGATCCTTCAGCTCCATAACCACAGACTCTTTCCTGGCTCAGTCTTCCTCTGAAAGTGTCCCATCATCATGCACTTCTCTGTATGCAGCCAGAGCGCCCCCCTCAGGATTATAGCTGTTCAAACTGACACTCAGACCCTCAGCCAGCTTCTGGGCAGCCATTTTGGCTTGCAGCTCCTGAAAAATGTTGTGAAACACAAATACAGATGTGAGTTCAGTCATGAAGCGAAGTGTCGAGACGAAGAAATGTGCAATTAATATAAATCATTCTACTACAATGGCTTAGGAAATTAAAGGGGCCAGCGATAAATACTGTACAGATTAATGAACTTCAGGCATCATCATCATCTTCTGCTTTCGGCTTCTCCCATTAGGGGCGCCACAGCATATCATCCGTCTCCATACACCCTGTCCTCCACATCTGCCTCTTTCAAACCAACTACCTGCATGTCCT
Organism: Silurus meridionalis; assembly: GCF_014805685.1. Taxonomy (NCBI): domain Eukaryota; kingdom Metazoa; phylum Chordata; class Actinopteri; order Siluriformes; family Siluridae; genus Silurus; species Silurus meridionalis. The sequence goes on from NC_060909.1 coordinate 2,316,193, forward strand.
CCTTCACCACATCCATAAACCAAATTAATCTACATGATCTTAAAAAAAATAAATTAACCACACGACCCAATTATCCCATCGGCACCAGTAGTTGATTGCTGGAAATATCCACACTGATAGTTTTTCCGGGTTTCATCTGTCATTATACAGTACCAGAGCGACCTCTACAGGCGCATCACTGATGCCAAGTGTAGTTTATTTGAAGTGTCTTTTTTTTGTTGATTTAAATTTTTTATTGATATAAATTTTGAATGTAACTGTTTATATTTGGAGATTTACTGTTTGTTTCAGTTTAAATGCATGTCTTATTTTATAGCACATTTTCAATATTCAGTACTGTATTTTTTTATTTTTGTAATAAAGTTTAACACTATTTTACATGGAGTTCTTTTTTTTTTTTTTTTTACACCAGTATTACTATAAAACTATCGTTCAATTAATCGGTTCTCGGCAAGTACGATCCAACCAAGCGGACGGGACACCTTGTACATGATACTGAATCTAGGTAACAGCACTCCATTTGGTTATTCTATGAGAAGCTCTGCAGCTGTACCTGATGTTTCGTAGCTTGCTCCTTGAAAAGGATGACCGACTCCTCCAGTGACAGTAACTGTGCAGGACTGTGGTGCAGTGGAGGAAGCTTGGCAGCTGTGATGTCATCAAGGTGCTTCCTGTCCCTCAGTCTCCGGGCCTCAGCGCTGATTGGGGTTACACTGCCAGTGGACTGGCCAGGAGATGGAGAAGCAGACTTCAATGGCAGTCTAAGACAGTGTGAACAGTGAAAAGTGATATTCTCGGAAATTCTATTACAACATACAATCGGAAACCTGACTAATCAAACCCAGATGTTCTTGTTGACATTGATCCTGCTTTGCTGTTATATTAACCTCATTGCACTAGATTTTGGGGCGGGGCTATGGAGATTTGTGTTCATTCAGCCGGGAGAACATTAGTGAGGTCAGGTATTAATGTTGAGGAAGTAATGTTTCTGTTTTCTTTTAGAAAAATTTCAGGGAATTTCCACTACACTGCTCTCGCCTACGTTCTTCTCTCCAGACAACCATCGGACGTTCCGTGTTGTTGCTCCCATTTGCCTCTAAATCAGGGGTCTGCAACCTTTGTGACCAAAAGAGCATTTTGGATTCTGGAGCCACAAAAACATATTTTGACCTTTTGATTGATATAAAGCCATTTGATGTTTTGTGCAGCTGTGTTAGCTGCACCACTAGGTGGCACTAATGTGATTTCTTTTGTATTTTAGCAATTTGTACCTTTTTGTCCCACAAATAAAACGTACCGAAGTTGGCAGTAAGCGATTTATGGTTTGATTGACAATATATTGAAACTTTGTGTTAAATCTATATTTCGAACGCTAAGATGAGGCGTGCTCCCTTGAAACAGTGTCCACTTTGTAACAAAAAATGTATAAAAAAATTTTTATTCACGTCATTTCGTTAAGGATGCAGGAATCCTTGGGGATGAAGCCGACCCCCGTCTAGAGCCCCCGAAAGAAGACCATAACATTCTATACAATTATGTGTTTCATACTTTGTGGCAATACTTTCTGGTGAGTAAGAACTACACATGGGTCTGATAGTCAGCTGTACATCGCATATAAAAAGAGATCCGATATATGATTAGCGCAATTACAGTTATGTTTAAATAAATATTTTGTCCATCAATATGTATTAAATTATTCCTAATTGTCTATTCGTTTCATTTCATAGCTGTTTCTCTCGGTTGCGCTGCTTTCAGAAGAGTCTCTGCATGTTAGATTTTCTAACCAATCAGATTTCAGCAGTCACATCACATGTTGCCAGGGTTAAAGAAATCTGCCTTGAGGCCTTCGGAATGAAAAGTGCGAGCATGAACGGGTGCTTGAAGGCTTTAACCAAGCAAATTTCACTTTGGCAACACCGGGGCCATCTAGCAGGCGTACAATAACATTTTCGGCTTATTTGATTGGACGGTCAAAGCTCACACCCCGCATCTGAAGCAAACTGCACAAGCGTCCACATAATCACAGTACAATAACTGACCGAGGCGGATTTTTAAGAAAAGCTGGTGACTTAAGCTTTTCCATGAACTGTTTACACTTTTGTGTTTCTGTAGAAGTTGCAGAAAAAACACAATTCACCATTTATTTCAAAACCCCATGAAAACCGTAATGTACAGAAAAAATGCAGGGAAAACCCAGGGGTGTTTTATCAGGTGAATATCGGTGCTTCTGCTGGAGATGATGTATGCTTCTAAAACCCATTACTTTTACTACTCAAACACACATAAATCATCTGATAAACATCAAGCTGATTGTCAATAATAAACGTGTACTCACTGATTGGGCCTGAATCGAGGTTTTGTTGCTTTTTCGCCTGATCTCTCCAACACTTCTATGTAATGTGGCTTCTTCTGAGGCTGCAAGCCTAAAACAGGATTTCCGGTTGAGTCTCCGGAAGGAACGGCGTTCTCCTCGGATAAAGTAACCCGTCCAAACATCACCGTGAGATCCGTGTCTTCAGCTCCATCTGCATTTCCAGACGCGAGCGTATCTCCAGGTGTAGCTGTCCAGGAGCTGATTTCACCATTCTCTCTGATTGTAGCTTCCACCGTATGTGACGGCTCAGTGTTCATAGAGTCCTCGTTGTCTTTGAGCCCCGTGTCGGCAGAGACGACGTACCGGCGCTGAGTAAAAGCCTGCTGGTATCTGGCCTGAAATTCTGTTCGTACGAAGGCTAAGTTGGCATGCTTCTTCTCTTCTTCTTCCTTGTTTGCTAGAGCACGGCGAACTTTCTCTGTAAACTCGAAAATCTTCTTACCTTTGTCAGGGAGGGTTTGAATGAACCGCCTACAGAGACAAAATTAATTCTTAGTGATTATGAAAATATAAATAATGAAAAAAAAAGTGATGAAAACCTAATGACCTTCTGCAAACTTATACCCAACGGGGTTAAATTCCTAACCATTCTAAAGTCTTGTTTGCTGTCCCCAGGTTGCTTTTTCAGTCCACAGCCTACAAAATCCCCCATCATTCCCAATGACCAACCTTTATTCTACCATGATTCTCATTGACAACCCCCAGTCACCATTGTTTTCTGTAAGAAGCCACTAATCCACTCGCTCCCAATGACAAGCCTCCAATCACCATCATTCCCAACAAGAAGCCTCCAATCACCATCCTTGCCATTGACAAGCAACAAAACATCCTCATTCCCAATGAGAACCCACAAGTCACCATCATTCCCAATAAGAAGCCTCCAATCACCATCATTCCTAATAAGAAGCCTCCAATCACCATCATTCCCAATGACAAGCCTCCAATCTCCATCATTCCCAATAAGAAGCCTCCAATCACCATCATTCCCAATGACAAGCCTCCAATCTCCATCATTCCCAATAAGAAGCCTCCAATCACCATCATTCCCAATAAGAAGCTTCCAATCCCCATCATTCCCAATAAGAAGCCTCCAATTACCATCATTCCCCAAAACAAGCCTCCAATCACCATCATTCCCAATAAGAAGCCTCCAATCACCATCATTCCCAATAAGAAGCCTCCAATCACCATCATTCCCAATAAGAAGCCTCCAATCACCATCATTTCCAAAAAGAAGCCTTCAATCACCATCATTCCCAATATGAAGCCAATAATTCACCATTGCTCCCGATAACAAGCTTTTAATCACTACTGTCTGTTCACCCACTCAAGTCTTCGCTTGTTATTCTAAACCTTCTTCATTATTGTACATCAATAAAATTAATTCCATTGCAAACATGCCCATGTCACTTTCCTGAACGCTCACACCACAGTTCAGTAGAAATAATAATACAGGGCCTGTGAAAGGTTTGGAATCACTGAAGCGTTTGTGGTTTTTGAGAGGAAAATGTATTTTCCTTTTGTTTATATGCAACAAACTCGGTCATGTAACCGTATGAAGATTAGCTTCGACGAAACAAATCTCTAAACGTCCAGATGTTCCACTTTATTCTCATTGACAATATCTGTCATATTGTGAATTCAGTTCCAAAAACAGGCAACATCTGGTAACATCATCTCACCTGTTCTCCGTCTTACTTCTTCTGTTAAAGACAAAAAACGTCACAATTGGACTTTTTTCCTATTCTCAAAAACCCAATAAAAGACGAGGTGTTTCCACACTTTCCACAGGTTACTCGTTGTAGCCATGATATGCAAATGAAGGTCGATATGCTAATTCGATTATGACGTCATAGTGCGGCTTCTGCCGCTAGCGTAACCCTGCACTGTGTGTACTTTATCCTATGAATCCTATTCACAATAAGAATCAGACACGTACATGTTTAATACATTATAACGATTATAAAGATCTAAAAAATTTACTTACTTGTTGTTTAATAACTTTTCCTGTCGAGACAAAATCTCACAGAGCTGCTCCAGAGTCTGACTCTTCAGATCAGCCAAAACAGTCTGTCTCTCCATTACAGCTCATTAAACTCAACTAAATTAAACCAAACCCAAACCTTAAAACCAGATTATTCATTAAAACTTCATTTTTAGCTCCTCTGATATCCTGAATCTTATTAAAATCTCCATCAGCGCCTGCTAAACACATGGCTACCAAACCTCTACTCTATCTGCCCCGAATGAAACCCAATCCCAAATAACACAATGTTAAATACATAGTGCACTTGATAGGGTGTAGAAGACATTCGGTTCGCACCCTAGAAAGTGCACATAGACATGAATAATAAAGTTGTTTGGTATGTAAGCAGAAAGAAGGAAGTGTGGGATTTATTTTTCAAAATAAAAGACAATTTTGTATAAAAAATAGAGTGAACAATTCTTTTTTATGTATTTATATCTTAGAAGTTGTTAATTTATATTATTTTTTTTAGGATTTTTATTCATTTTGTACGTGTTTTGGATTTTTTTTAAGGAGACAAAAATATTTGGAAAGCTGGTTGATATTAGATTGGATCGCTAGTATGCATTGAGCGCTATTGAGCGCGAAGTGGCGCTGTAGAGGCATTACAGCGTCATGAACTTTCTGGAAATAGTGCAACAGAACATTCTCTTCTCTTCTCTTCTCTTCTCTTCTCTTCTTCTCTTCTCTTCTCTTCTCTCTTCTTCTCTGTCTGTCTGTCTTTCTTTATTTCTTTCTGTCTGTCTGTGTGTCTATATTTTTCTTTCTTTCTTTCTTTCTTTCTTTCTTTCTTTCTTTCTTTCTTTCTTAATTTGTTTGATCTATCTATCTATCTATCTATCTATCTATCTATCTATCTATCTATCTATCTATCTATCTATCTATCATCATATTTTTAAATATTAATGTTTTGTAAAACATTATTCGTCAAACAAACTTTTAAGAAAACAAACCTCATTCACGTATAAAGAATAAACTGTCACATAACGTTTCTACATTTCTTTTCCTTTATAGGTTTTTCTGAAGGAATGAAAGAATGTTGATGTTTTTCCACTTGAAACTGTTTCTTCTTCGGCTGATCGATTCCCAGATGTTCCACTGATTTCACAGAATTCTGACACACTGTACATTTCCATTTACTCTTATAATCACCTCCACTTTTCTGGGAAGATGTTCTACTAGATTGGTGGAGATTTTGTGCTCATTCAGCCACCATGGTGTTAGTAAAGACCTTGAGTGACCTTCACTCAAGATCTTCCACTCCAGCCCATGTAAAGCGTATCTCCATAGAGCCGACTTTGTGCACAGTTGAATTCTCATGCTGAGTAAAGTTTGGGTCTCAGAGGGTCTCCGAGTTCAGAGAGAAAATTTGATGCTACTGTGTACATAGACGTCTTATACAATTGTGTGCCCCCAACTTTGAGTTGATGAAGTTGATGAAGAAGCTCGTACGGCTGGAAAAGCTGGGTGTCCCAATACTTTTGGCAACATATTGTAGTTAAAATTGACAGTAAATAAATATTAAATCTCAGGTAGTTTTAATATCGATCATAAAGTCAGAGGGGGTTCAAGCCCCTGTATCACCAAGCTGCCACTCTTGGGGCCCTTGAGCAAGGCCCCTAACCCTCTGTGCTCCAGGGGTGCTGTATCGTGAGCGACCGTACGCTCTGACCCCGGCTTCTGAACAAGCTGGGATAAGAGAAAGAATTTCACTGTGCTGTAACGTACACGTGACAAATAAAAAGCACCTTTAATGAAATCTGGAGAAGAACTGCTTTAATATTACATCAAGTGTGAACAACTTAAATACCGTTACACAAAATGAGAGCGAGGTGAGAAATGAACTGTTTCTGCGAGACGAGACGAGACGAGCTAAATAAACAATATACACTTTTAAGCTCATAGAATTTTTTCAACTACTTACACCGTCGTTTTGTAAACAAAGTGAAAAGTGCATCAGTATCTACATATATACAGTGTAAAGACTGTCAAAAGTATGGAAACTTTGATGTTGTATTGAAACACATGGATGTTCCTCTGAATAGCAGTGGTTAAGGCTTTAGGTTACTGATCAGAAGGCTGGTGGTTCATGCTCCGGGTATTGCCAAGCTGCTGCTCTTGGGGCCCTTGAGGAAGGCCCTTAACACTTTGTGCTCTGGGGATGCTGTATCATGGTCGAACCTGCGCTCTTACTTCATCATCATCAAAGGGGATATGCACAGAAGAACTTCACTGTTCTGTAATGTGCATATGACAAATATAAATCAGGAGTCTGAACGTGACGGTTTTTGTCTCTAACAGAAGAACTCATGTAAGATAGAGAACAGGTGAGAAGATGTGATCAGACTCCCTCACCCCCACAATCACACCTGGAGGTGGAAGTCTAATGGTTTGGGGTTGTTCAAGAGCAGGGAGGTTTGGAGACTTATTCCAGGAGGTGAAAGAAATCCTGAACCAACATGACTCCCATTCCATACTTCAACTCACACTGCCATCTGGACTGCATACGTCTGAGCTCTGTAAGCGTTATTAAGAGAGCAAACAGACGTCTGGATTGATATCTATCATGCAATGACCTGCTCAGTCGCCGTGTCTAAATCCTATTGAACTGCTTTGGGATGAACTGGATCACAAGATCAGGAAGAAATCTCCAACTAGTAAAGAACAATGAAAGGAACATGCATGTGTCTCCTAATTGGACTTTGGACAGGCACTATATATATATATATATATATATATATATATATATATATATATATTTAAATACAAAATGAATAAGAATAAAACATCAATACTTTTCCCATTTTCAATCATTACACGAAGCTCAGTCTGAGTTTAGTTTGGATGAGATCTCCATCAGCCTCATGAATGGCGTGTAGATTCTGGGACGATCACTTCTAAAGGAGGACAGTTCTGTATTTGGGGAGGTAGGTGCCGGCGCTGTTTGTGTTTCGTGATTGTTCCTTGGAGCTGGTGCTACGTTTTCTGAAGGACTCGTCGCAGGTTCATGGGTTTCCAGAGTTTCCTGTGAGCGCATCGAGAGCATACTGCTGTACTGCAAAGGTGTGTATCGGAGCAAACTCTGGCTCAGCCGGCTCGGATGTCTTAGGCCAGCCGGACCTTCGTACGGCTGAGGATCGGGGTGACTGCGGAAAAAAAAAAGGAAAGCAGAAGATGATGCTTATGAAGATGCAGCGGCCTTGAAATTTAAATAGAGCATCCTGATCCCGGTTGATTACCTAACGAGAATGTTGCAGCCGACGCCGATCTCTTTTGTGAGGGGTTTGTTTTCAGTAGCTTTCTGTACAGACATAAAATACTTCAGCTTGTCTTCTAACTCATTATTCTGGGAGAAGAAGCAAAAGCACAGCACACAGTCAGACCGGAAGAGAGAAAAGAAAAGTCCAAGTCATCAGAAACAATCAGAGGTCAACCAGACATGCTCGGAGAGATCCTGACATGCTCAGAAAATCCAAGCCGTCCATGCTGATTCAGCAATGTGCAGTTTTGCTGTGAAGTTGGCTTGAAGCCTGTATGTGGTGACATCATTTATTTGCTTATAATTATGGAAAGTAAAGAAGTAAATGTTATTTGTTATTGTGCTGAAGATGCTTTTCTCGCATATGTGTGTTTTACTGAAAAGTGTTTCCATTTGGGGAGACTTTTATTTTAACTTCGCTACATTTCCAAGTCAAATATTTGACTTTTAACTCAACTACAGTTTGAAATCAGTCGTTCCTTTTTATTTATGAGGATTAAAACTTTTCACATCAACTGAGTTAAGTTCATCTAAGGGCGAAAACGTTTGTACTTTTTACTCAAGTGAAAGTTTAAATGGGACGCTTTTACTTTTACTGGAGTCAATGGTTGGTGTACTTCATCCACCACTGGTGTTTGGTGGTCATGTGACTTTGGGAATAGTGATTATAAGGAGGATGTGCATATATGTTTGTAAAACAGGAGGGAGCTGAAAATCGAGTAAACATCGGTTTAAAAGTGTCGTAAATTGCAACATGCTCCGATATGCAAATTCGGTGGAACAGGAAGTGGTTGAGAAGTTACACCTCAGTGGCACTTCAGTAGCAGATTTGCCTATTCATAAAAACGAGTAATTCTTCTAAAGTACAAAAATGTAGGCACATTTTATTATTTATTATAAAGAATCAATTTTCCACACTAATGTGTTTGTTCCGAAAATTTTCCGAACTTCACAGCAAAAAAAAAAAAAAGACCTCTTTGCCATGCTTGTGCAAGAATGAAATATTGTGAAATAACAGCGAATGCACACGCCGCCTGGCCGCCCGAATGCTGAAGAACTTCAGAATGCTTAGCCTTTCTGTGCGTAGTGCGTGCGAAAGGCGTTCCTAACCACAGCTCGCAAGCTTTTCCTCTTTTACCTCACACTCCACAATCGCCAGCCTGTCCAGCAACTCGGAAATGTACGCGTCCTTCCGTGCCACTTCAGCTCGCAGCTTAGTCACCTGAACAGACAGGATAGAGTCGATCATAATCCCATTCAGAGACACAAAGCTATGAAATAATGTAATGTCTGACTTACGGCTAAGGAATGATCCAGTCTAAACAAGTTCAAAGGTTAAGTTTTTCCTCAAAGCCCAGACGTCGTTCAGTTCACTGGCAATGCTGAAGTTCAAGTTCACATCATTTCTACTCCTGAGCTGCAGCATGTCGTAGAACTGAACGATGAATTTCTTATAATAATTGTACAGATGCTGTAGGGACACTATATAAACAAGAGCATTGGGACACCTGACTTTTCCATCCATATGTGGAATTTTTCCCTCACTTGAGACCTGTTGAACCTCAAACCCGTTCCATCATCACAATGCCCCAGTGCACAAAGCCAAATCCATGAACATATGGGTCAGAGTGGAAGATCTCCTGCTATAGAGCTTGGACCCTCAACCTTACTGAACACCTATAGGATGAATTCAAATGCTGACTGCTTCCATATCCTAAAAATCCATGAAATTGTTGAGCAACTCAACTCTCTTTGCATTTAAGTGCATTTTGAGTTTCTCCGCATGACATCTGAGATCATCACGCTCATCAGGGAAAAACTTACTCACATACTTTACCTCAGGAATTCTTACCTCACCTCACCTACATCACTATACTGGCTGAATACACACAAATCTCCACATGCAAACTCCAAAATCTTGTGAAACAACATCTTCCCAGAAGATTGAAGGTTGATTATGATTGCGGAAAAATGTGGAATATGGAATGGGATATTCACAAACCTTTGTCTAGTGCACTTACAGAGCAGTAATAACAACGAGGACGTCGTTCTGAGGTACAGCGTGAGATCTTACCTCCTCTATCATGCCCTTGACCTTTCTTTGCTGGCAGAACACCATGTCATTCAAGTGCTTTATTCTGTCTTTCAGCTCGGATGCCTCCTTCTGTAGCTGCTCCGCCCTGACACACACAACACACTCTTATCATGCTGAACTATTGTATTTGAATAATTAAAGCGAGCACAAACCAGAGAACATTTGGTCTATAATTCTTACTTTTTAGCTCCAGCTGAGTCCAGCTGATCTTCACCCATGCTGCGCAATCGCTTCTCACATTCACAGAGTTTTTCTGTCAAGTGTGCCTTTTCCTGCAAAAAAACAAAAAAGCATAATTTCTCGTTTAGCGATGTTCCCCTTTGAGTGAGAGTGTGTGTGTGTGTGTGTGTGTGTGTGTGTGTGTGTGTGTATGTGTGTGTGTGTGTGTGTGTGTGTGTGTTTTTTAATACAGCCTTACATGAGCCATGCAATCAAGCAGACGCTCCACCTCACTGATCCTCTGGTCCCTCTCAGCTATTTTAGCCTCAGCAAGCCTCATGTTCGTCTCAGCCTCGTCCAGTCGCCTCATGTACTCCTCCAGCTGGGCCTGGGATTTATCAGAGCACATCAACATTCACGTGTTTCGTTCTATCTGTGTCGGTTTTTAGCATTCCACAAGGAAATTTGCTTTATCAGTGCTACCAGGAGGAACGACTGTTGTTCAGTTATTTTCAGTGAGTCGTCAGCAGCGGTGGACAGTAAGGCAGTGAATGTAGAGACTTTAAATTTACAGTCAAATATCTTTACTCTTTCACTACATTTTGTGAAATTTCTCTTTATTTATGTGGATAAAAAAACGGTCAAACACGCAGCGATCCACCAATCAGGATCGAGCGCTCGCTCTGTTTAGAACTTGGCGCTCAGTGTATCTACTGATCACCAACAGTTCAGCATCAGGAGAACATTTAGAGAGGGATAAATGATGAAGAAACTCCAGACTCGACACACGTGACCTCATTTACACCATTTTTTTTTAAAGTAGAAGGTTTTGGGTTCATGATCATTGTAATAGAAATCAATCAGTGTTTGAGTGTTTGACTTAAATACATTTAAAGACAAAATACTTTTGCACTTTTACTCAAGTGAAAGTTTAAATGGACACTTTTACTGGAGTCACATTTGACTAAATGGATCTCTACTTTAACTACATGGTTTGTGTAATTTCTTCATCACTGGTCATCAGGAATATATTTAATCACACACTGGAATACTGAAATCATGTGACACCTGGATGAGTTTGTGTGTATGTGTGCGTTTGCACATCACATCAGCAGCCTAAATATCTGAGCAACTCAAGAAGCTGGATTTGGACTGTAATTAATATTTATAACTTTCAAGTCTGGTTTTCTTTTAAGGTTTCTGAGGGAGATTTTCTTTGCTATGGTCATCACTGGCTCAGTTTTTTCTGTACCTGCAGAGCTGTAATTTCCTGTCTGTGTTTCCTCTGCTGTTCCTGCAGCTGCTGGTCATACTGCCGCTGGAGTTTAGCATTCATATCCTTCAAAATCTTGACATTCTCCTCCTGAGAGGACTCCATCTACACACACACACACACACACACACACACACACACACACACATAAACACAAAAATATCTATGCATTGAACAACCCATGAAAACATTTGAATCTTCTTTGAAGATGTACACTGTGTGGTCAAAAGTATTGGGACACCCAACTTTCCAGCTATATGTGGTTCTTCTCCAAACTGTTACCTCAAATTTGAAGGCACAGCATTGTATCTCTGTCTGCTTTACATTGATTGGAGTAAAAGATCTGCACCCCAAGCATTCTCACCTCACCTCCATCAGAACCTGACTTTACTAACACCCTTGTGTTTCTATATGAAATCTTAAAAATCTCCACATAATCTAGTGGAACATCTTCCCGGAAGAGTGGAGCTTATTATGAGCGCAAATGAGGACTTAATGTGGATGTTCAATAAGAAGGGCATGTCAATCTTATGGTCAGGTGTCCACAAACCTTTGTCCTTATAGTGTATGTTTTGTGTGTGTGTGTGTGTGTGTGTGTGTGTGTGTGTGTGTGTGTGCCCACAGTACCTGTTCTTTCAGCATGCGGTTTTCAGCATGTGCAGCAGCCAGCTGTCTCTCCCTCTCTCTCAGCTTCTCCTCAGTCTTCTCGAAGGAAGTGCGCAGCGCCCTCATCTCCTCCCTGTTCCCCACACGGCCCTGACAGCTCTCCAGCAGCGACTTCTACACCGAGCAACACACCAAACACAACTCAACAAAAAGGACAATGGGTGTTATGGAGTTTGGCTGTGCACATTTCTGTGCAACGAGGATGCTCACGTTTGGCATTTGTGTGAAATCCTGAGTACTAACAGATTATCTAGTTACACCTTTTTTGTCCCCACATGCTCATTTTTGATCTTCATTTCAATCCCAGGAGTTGATGCGAGTGCTTGATTGCATACCTGCAGGTCGATGTTGGCTGATATGAGCGAGCTGTTCATCTGATCGAAACTGTCCAGCGCCGCTTTCTTCGTTCTAACTTCTGCTTCCAGGTAACTATTATGAGAGCTCGCCATCTGTAACACACACACACACACACACACACACACACACACACACACACACACACACAGTGTAATGTCTTTAACCTGAAACACACTTGCAGACATGCAGGCGGTTGTTTTTAAAAGAGGCAGATGTAAAGGTTGTTCGATCGGGTTGAATTTGTGTTAATTAGCGAAACACAACACGCAATTGAACACTCTAACACACACTTGTGCTAAATAAATGTCCATCAGCGAACATTTGATTCAATAATTTGTGACCGATATTCTCTATGTAGATCGATTTCTCGTCGCTAAACAGTTTCTCGAGCGTGTTCTCTCAGCGGCGCTGCTGCTACGTGAATACGACGCATCACAACACTACGGAGACGGAGGCGTGTCCTGAGAGTCACATAGAATACAGATTAACATGGTAGAGGTAGAGCTGTAACTTCCTGCAGACACAACAGGAGAAGAACATCTGGTTTACTACAAAGGCTTTTTTGTGAAGGCACATCCTATTTTTATATTTTTTATATCGTATCGCATCAGTAGCTGCTTCGTATGTATCTTCAATGTATTCCAGTACGGTAAAAAAAAAATTATTTTTTGGCTAAAATATATTTTAAATATATGTTGTATGCTGTGATGCTCAATAAAATACATTTCCAACCTTACAGTAGAATGAGGATGGAGATCAAAGTATCTATAAGAAATATATATTTTATAATATATATTATAAAAAAAAAAAATATATATATATATATATATATATATATATATATATATATATATATATATATATATATATATATATATATATATAAATACATTTAATGTTCCTTGCTTGATTTGTGAAATGTGTTACTGTATATGTACATGTTATAGACATAAAATTGTAGGTGGGTCGAGAGGTTGTGGCTCATTGGACCTCGGATCGGAAGGTCACAAGTTCAAATCCCACCACCACCAATCTGACACTGCTGGGCCCCTAAGCAAGGCCCCTAACCTTCCCCTGCTCAGTCGTGAGTGGTTCTGAATAAGGGCGTCCGCCAAATGCCGTAAATGTAAATAAAATAAAGATTTGTTTCATGTGAATGTATTTTCTTGGATTGAAATATATGAATATATGAATTTTCAAATGATTAAAAAAAATATTTTCGCAAAACATACAAAAAAACGTAAAAATGTCGCGTAATGATAAAAAGAAAACCGAATGATTGACGATGTTTTATATTCTTACCTTTAAATCTTGTGAGAGTTTTTGCATTGATTGTTGCATCCCTCCAAACTGACCGTACATCCGTTCTCGGACCTTCTCCAAGGAATCCCGCACCTGCAAGCGAAACAGTTCGGACACGATTTTAATCAGAATCGGTTTTATTTGCCATTTACTGTACTTTGTTCCCAATAGGGCAGACTATAGTGTCAAAAGTATTGGGACACCTGTAATATTCACCCGTGTGTGTTTTTTTTTTTTTTATATACAAACTGTTACCACAAATATATAGGCAGAGAATTGTATAGGACGTTTTGGAAGCTGGAGAATGACATTTTTACTACGGTTGAACTAGGAGATGCAAAACTGTTCCAGCATGACAATGGCCCTGTGCCCCCCCAACTCTAAATGGGTTAGAGTGAAAGATCTCCTGCTATAGAGCTCTGACCTCGACTCTACTGAACAATGAATTTAAACGCTGAATTTCTAACGCCCTTGTGTTTCTGAATGAGCACAAATCTCCACAAAATCTACTGGAACATCTTTCCAGAAGAGTGGAGCTCATTATGAAAGCAAATGGAGATTAAATGTGGAATGGGATGTTCAAAATGAAGCACATAGCAATCTTATGGCCAGGTGTCCACCAATTCTCATCGAACGCTCATCACAAACATCACAGCACACTTACCATCCTCATAAGCAAATATTTCACCCAGTATACAAATATTACACCTTAAACCGAAACGTATCTGCAGTGACTTTTTCCATTATGGTGAAGGGAGAAATAGCAGATGATGCACTTCAGAAAGAAATAAAAAAGTGTGATCTTTTAGAATTAATATCAATAGCATACTATATATAATATATTGTAATGATTGTATTAAATATTCATGCAAAGTGATGGAGAGTGTGTTAGAGAAGTGAAGAAAAGAGTGCAGGCAGGGTGGAGTGGGTGGAGAAGAATGATAGCAGGAGTGATTTGTGATAGAAGAGTATCTGTGAGAGTGAAAGGGAAAATGTATAGGACTGTGGTGAGACCTGAGATGTTGTATGGTTTAGAGACAGTGGCACTGAGTAAAAGACAGGAGGTGGAGCTGGAGGTAGCAGAGCTGAAGATGTTGAGATGGTTGTTGGGAGTGACGACGATGGACAGGATTAGAAATGAGTTTATTAGAGGGACAGCGCATGTAGGACGTTTTGGAGACAAGGTGAGGGAGGTGTAATTGAGATGGTTTGGACATGTGCAGAGGAGGGACATGGGGTATATCAGTAGGAGAATGCTGAGGATGGAGACACCAGGAAGGAGAAAAAGAGGAAGACCAAGGAGGAGGTTTATGGATGTGGTGAGGGAAGACATGCAGGTAGTTGGTGTGAAAGAGGCAGATGTAGAGGACAGGGGGGTATGGAGACGGATGATCCGCTGTGGTGACCCCTAATGGGAGAAACCGAAAGAAGAAGAAGGCGGTGGCACTAGCACACCTCAGTGTAACTTTAATATAAACACTTTAGACACCCATCCCTTTCTCTTATTCTTGTATATATTGTGTATATATACAGTACAGACCAAAAGTTTGGACACACCTTCTCATTCAAAGAGTTTTCTTTATTTTCATGACTATGAAAATTGTAGATTCACACTGAAGGCATCAAAACTATGAATTAACACATGTGGAATTATATATGGAATTATATACATAACAAAAAAGTGTGAAACAACTGAAAAATATGTCATATTGTAGGTTCTTCAAAGTAGCCACCTTTTGCTTAGATTACTGCTTTGCACACTCTTGGCATTCTCTTGATGCCTACTTTGAAGAACCTACAATATGACATATTTTCATAGTCATGAAAATAAAGAAAACTCTTTGAATGAGAAGGTGTGTCCAAACTTTTGGTCTGTACTATATATATAATAGACTTTATATTTTTATTTTTTTAGATTTTACAATATATTTTTTTTATTTCTATTTACATGTTGGAACTTATTCAAAATCATTACACTACATATCTCAACCCTAAACATGTTTAAATGTATATGTGACAAATGAAATTTGATTCAAATGAATTACATTAATAATAATAATAATAATAATAATAATAATAATAATAATAATAATAATAATATTAATTATTATATATATAGTATCAAATGTTTCTAAAAATACCCTTTTACAAGATGTAGATGTATGTAAATGTCGAATTTCTGGAGTTTTAGGAGATTTTCAGAAGAATGAGTCTGAATTCAATGGATTTTCTGACAATATAAGACATGCATACAGGATATCAGCTCTGGATCTTCAAGACCAGGCCTGAGTATGTAGCATCACTGAGGGCTACATTATGATGTCACTTCCTTTCAGCACTCAGCATCCAAGACACAATAAAGGGGTGGAGTTTGATTGACTATACAAGGTCCCTCAAACATGTCTTATAAAAAGGGGACACTGTTGGACACTAGTACTCTTTTCCCCCACGTCTCCTCGCATGTTCATGTTTCCTTCTCTCCGGATCTGTCAGCACTCACCTCTCTGATGTACCTCATCTCATCTCTGAAGTCACTGGCAGGCCGCTCATGAGCCATCACTTCCTGATGCACCACGCCGTACACCCGGAGTCCCGGTAGCGTCTCTCGCTCGGCAACATCACCATTGCTCACACTGTAAGAGTGCTGAGGAAGACAACATCATGGGGGGGTCAGATTTCCATCTGTGTGTATATGTGTGTGTGTGTGTGTGT
The DNA here is from genome assembly GCF_014805685.1 of Silurus meridionalis. NCBI lineage: Eukaryota > Metazoa > Chordata > Actinopteri > Siluriformes > Siluridae > Silurus > Silurus meridionalis. The sequence goes on from NC_060909.1 coordinate 2,332,416, forward strand.
GTGTGTGTGTGTGTGTGTGTGTGTGTGTGTGTGTGTGTGTGTGTGTGGTTAATAAAACTGGAGAAGGTGACTATTTTATATCACGTGAGGACATCATGTGTGTAAATAAGCGTGTGTCCTTGTGCACAGTCTCATAACACCTGTGTAAATATACAGAACTGTGTAGTTTGGCACCGTGAGAAGTAGAAAGCACCAGGACGCGCATGCTCGGGCCTTTTGTTTTTCTGCACAGTGTTGCTGAGTGGTCAGATATGGGATTTGGTGAACAAGCAATGACAAAAAATCCTAACTGATGGTGTAGTGTTTCAGCAATACGTCTATAGTGTCAAGCATTCTGCATCATCGCTGCTGTCTCTCTCGCTCTCAATATAAATCCTTCCTCACATGCCAATGTAGTTTTATATCATTATATATATATATATATATATATATATATATATATATATATATATATATATATATATATATATATAGAGAGAGAGAGAGAGAGAGAGAGAGAGAGAGAGAGAGAGAGAGAGAGTTTGATGAGGGCCAAATTGTGACATCTGCAGCTCTTGTGGGATGTTCCTGGTCTGCAGTGGTCAGTATCTATCAAAAATGCACCAAGGAAGGAACAGTGGTAAACCCGGTGACAGGGTTGTGGCTTGCCATTTCACATTAAGTTCCTATTGCACTTATAAGAGGTTTTACTTTTCTGGGAAGATGTTTCAGTAGATTTTGTGGAGATTTGTGCTCATTCAGAAACACACAGGGTTGTTAGTAAAGTCAGGTGCTGATGTGGGTGATGTGAAGAGGCCTGGGGTGCAGTCAGTGTTTACATTCAATGTTCAATAGGGTTGAGGTCAGATCTTTATAGCAGGAGATCTCCACCAACTACTCCAACTTATGGAAACTATATCTTCAGGGATATTGTCACGCTGGTCTCATGGTTCAAGTGAAGGGACAATTGAATGCTATAGCATCCAAAGACGTCCTGTACAATTATGGGGCTCCAACTGGTTATTCTCATACTGTGAATAACCACGAATGGCATCTTTAGGAAACTCATCAACATTATATTAAAGCGTAATTAAAAATCTATGGCATTTAAAAATGGAAAATCTAATAATAGTGTCTGTGGAAAAGGACTGATATGAAAAGATTATTCTATCGTCTGTCTGTCTGTCTGTCTGTCTGTCTGTCTGTCTGTCTGTCTGTCTGTCTGTCTATCTATCTATCTATCTATCTATCTATCTATCTATCTATCTATCTATCTATCTATCTATCTATCTATCTATCTATCTATCTATCTATCTATCTATCTATCTATCTATCTATCTAACCTGCAAATTGGAAAAATAAATGCCAGGAAATGCAGAGTAAAAAAAGCACCATGTGTTATTCCATACATAATGCATGAAGGATTCATCTAACACTGCTTCAAACAAAGCCAATTCTTGGAATACACCTGTTGATGTGGGTTGGAAACACATCAATAGAAAACACATGAATAGGGAGTGTGGAGATTCCAGAGACGGGCTGCGAGAACATTTTGATCTTATCATTAGTTGCAGTACAGAGACTGCGTTTGGATGCAACAAATTCGGTAAAAAAAATCAAAAATAAAAATCGGACAAGAATTAGACAGTGAATGACCGGAAGAAGAGACCAAATGTGACATTTTTGTCTCAAACTAGTGTTATATAGAGAACAGGAGAGAAGATGTGATCAGAATGCCTCACCCACACAGACATGGAGGTGGACGCTTATTGGTTTGGTGTTGTTTTGGAACAGCGGTAGTTGGAGACTTATTCTGGAAAGTGAAAGGAATCCAACATGGCTCCCATTCCATACTTCAATTCCGTCTGGACCGTGGCCCATCGGAACCAAAATCACCATAAAACAATGAAACGTACGTCCAAGCTCTGTGAGTTGTCTGGGGTTTTAGTTGGAATGGCCTTCTCAGCCACCACACCTAAATCCTATTGAACTGCTCTGAGATGAACTGGATCACCAGAAAGAAATTTCCAACTAGTGAGGAACACATTTGAGAATTTTTACAAGTATTTCAGCTGAATGTTTGGAGAATCAAACTGTCTCTATGCCAAGAGTGTGAAACGCTGTAATTCATGCCAAGGGAGGATTTTCACTGGAAATAAAGTAAAACATCTGGACATTTATAGATTAGTTTGGTCAAAGTAAATCTTCAAAATATTACATGACCCAGTTTGTTGCGTAGAAACCAAAGAAACATGCACGTGTCTCTCAAAACTTTACACTTTGCACTTTCCTGGTGTGTTGCACAAATTAAATGACGAATTCGGTGATAATATCAATGATCTGACTCGCAATTTCATTCATCATCACCCACTAGCTTTAAAGCATGTTTACTAGCGTTGGGATTCTGGATGCCAAATAATGATCCACTCACTCCTCATGGTCCAAGAAAACATGTTCAACTTCGATTTCTATTGTTCCTCTGGTTTGTTTCCATAACCAACAACGAGGCAATCACATGACTGATGTGTGGACTATAAGCCTTATGATTCAACAGTAAAGACTGTGAAAACTAACATCTGTGTTTAAAGACAACATAATCAGGGTCATATATTGTTTCATGTTCATATCTATACACGTGTGTCTATAACAGTGTAATTATGCTGCCGTCTCTGGCATCCGTACCTTCTCCTCAACAGGTGATTCTCGTCCTGGAGGTCTTTCTCTCTGCATGAGCCCATTCTTTTTCATCCAGGTGCCGTTGACCATCTTCCCATCCTACAACACAACACACATCAGAGCTCAATATTTGTGTCTACAGATCAATCATCAGTACACCAGCTTCATGAAGATATGATTTACATGGGTTGTAGTGGAAAAATCCTGCTATAGAGCTCCCCGGTCTCCTCACCTCCCCTACATCACATGTACCCGCCTTTTTTTATAACTATCTTGCATTTCTGAATGAGCACAAATTCCACAAAATCATCTTGTGAAGGTTAATATAACAGTAAATAAAAACTAAATGTGAAATGTGATGTCCAAATAAGCACATATTGTATCATATGTTAAGGTGTCCATATACTTTTATTCACATAGTGTGCATATATACATACAATATTACACTATAGATGTCATTCATTTAATTATTTGTTTAGAAGGCACTCGAAATGGTTCAACCTTCGTACCATTATCGTGCGCCATCCTTTTACTGAGACATGTCAAGTAGCTTGAGAATGTATCAGCCGTCCTTAAGGTCCATTTAGAAGAAGGTCAAATGGGTTAATATCGAGTTTTCTTTTTCTGCAAAGCGCAATATTTATATTCACAGGTTTTGATTTAGAGGCCGTGTCTCTCCATCTAATCAAGTCCAGACGTTTCCTCGCAGTCCGGAAGTAGTATTCCCTTTTCCCTGATGAGCACATACTTTATCACTGATGCAATTAGATTCACAAAGCAGCTGCGCCTTTTTCAGTTTTACTTCCTACGCAGTGCAAAATAAGCATCATTCCGTTCAAACCTCTTACAGCCGATCTACAGCATCTATATACAAAGTCCTAGATGTGAATGAAACCCTTTACATAGTGATCTGAACACCACAAGACACGAGAACAACGATGCCTTTCACAACCCCTGATCCCAGATATATCGGTCAGGAGATACGACACAAAGGGCGGGTTCAGAAGAAACAAATACGAATGGCGTGAGGAATTTCGGAGGGAGAGGCACCAGTCAAATAAAGTGAGCCAGCTTCAAAGACCCAATAGCATTCGATACTGCGGCCATGCTCTGTCTTTTTGCTGAATCAGTCAAGCACAGAGATATGTTTCCTTAGACGGTTTCCATTAGATGTTTGATCTTTGGAGTCTTCATAGACGACTTTCTGAATTCTGCACACCCTGGATGTAACTTCAGACAGGCAGATAAGGTACGGCCTCCACGGTCTTTTCACAGGAAAACTGTTGTGTTGTCAGCTAGTTAATATCCTGAAACCATCCTAACTAACATCAAATAAAATAAAATATCAAACAAATTAAAACATTTCAAATCCTTTTTCTCCACTTCCTTTTAAATGCTGTATTATTCTAACATTTAATATATATAGTTGTATTATAGACAAAGCTTCACTCCTGAAACTTATACTTCGTAGCTGCCACTGCCAAAGCTGTTCTCAGGTAGCGTGTACTCACAGAGCATTAAATTACTCAGCCTATCCTATCTTATTACAGGATGGACCCCTATCAATTTAGTATTGTTACGCCGTTAACAAAATAGCTTCAACATCGACATATAATTCCGGTGACACGTTCAGATTCTCAGCGGGCTAGTTCTACTCGTTCTTTTCTTCTACGTCATTGTCTTTTGTCTCTTTTTTTTCCCCTCCTGGCCAAACTCGGTGCGTCACTGACGGTTGTTAATTATGTAAAACTCAGTCATGACTACCAGCTGTGACACACATGTTCAGCAGATAAAAAAACGACAACCATAGCCTTAGCCTAACCATTAGACTTTACACTATATTCATTAGATGGTAAGTATTTTGTTCATCACAGTATTTTGCTCATCAAGCTAGAGAAGATGCCTACAGATGTGCTGAAGAAATTCTGTATAATCCTGCATCAAAGACATTGAGAAGGAAGATGAGAGTTTTGAAAAGCCAATACAGACTATTTTTCCACACACTTTGTGGACAATCAACAGCTGGCTGACAAGATGAACATGTTCTATTGTTCCCATGCAGTGGTGGATGAAGTACACACATAATGTAATAGAGTTAAAGTAGAGATAAACTCAGTAAAATGTGACTCCAGCAAAAGTAAAAGTGTCCATTTAAACTTTCACTTGAGTAAAAGTACAAAAGGTTTTGCCTTCAAATGTATTTAAGTATCCAAAGTGCTATGATTTATTATAACTATAATGTTCATATCATTTTTATCACAAGACTCTTTAATTAATCACCTCAGTTTATGTGTAAAGACTCGAATGTGACTCTCAGCACACTGATCTATTAATAGAATGATATTAATGACTCAAACACTGATTGATTTCTATTACAATCATCATGAACCCAAAACAACGACTTAAAAAAAAAAATCATGTAAATGAGGTCACGTGTGTTGTGGTGAGTTCGAGTCTGGAGTTTCGTCATCATTTATTCCTTTCTAAATGTTCTGCTTGATGTTGTACTGGCGCTGAACTGTAGGTTGCTGATCAGTAGATACGCCAAGCGCCAATCAAAACACGTGTAAAACAGAGCGTGCGCTCGACCCTGATTGGAGGATTGATGCGTGTTTGACCGGTTACGTTTTTATCCTCATAAATAAAAAGGAACAACTGATTTTGCTAAATGAGATTGAGAAAAAAAGTCAAATATTTGACTTTTGAATATGAATCTGAAGAACATTATTGGCTTCCACCCTAGTTTCTTATCCAGCTAAGTGGTCAGTGGAGGTAGTATTCAAAATAGATTATAACCTCTTACACCTCAGCCATTCATGGAACCTCTACAAGGATTGTATTTGTGGACCTCAGTTCAGCACGAATTACCAGCTTCCAGAAGACAGCTGGTGAGGTTTCAGAAATCTAAATTCAGCACCTGTATAATCAATAATGTTGTTTTCCAGGAATGTGTGCTCTTCCCATGGCTCTTCTTTCTCTATACAATATATGAAAACTACTGATGTTTGCAAATGGCACTATAGTCATCGGCTTCATCCAGGATGATGACAGAGACGAGACGAGGTCAAACAGTCGGCTGTCTGGTGCAGTCCAAAAAACCTTTATGTAGCTAAAAGTTTCAGTCTCAGCCACACCACTGCAGGTTTTATCCACGGTGCACCATAATAGCAATAGGTATCAGAAACAGCCTGCGTTGCGATGTGAAATCATATCAGTCCAAGGTACAGAGAAGACAGAACACGCAGAACAGAGTGTCATGGACAGAGACACTGTTATCATCGGTATGCGTGTAAATGGAACACATTGTTTCAACCACATCACCGACCCCCGTTCCCTACAGAAAATAATGTGGAATAGAGGCATGAGACATGAGACTCTCTCAGCACACACAGGAGGACGCCGTGGTCTGCTTTGCAGTAATGCACAGCCGTTGCGGAATCATCCATCAAGCACCGCTTACAATTTCTTCAGGAAATGTTAAAGGGATTGCTGACAATTTTATTCATTTAAATGTGGTATCTATTTTCAGTATGATAGTGATCTTCCTACCATTTCTATTTCAGAATTTCTGCACATCATCAGACAATTATGCAATTGTTTTAGTAAAGGATCGATCAAAATATAGAGCTATTAGGTTTAGAAGTAATATATATTCATGTTGCATGTTGAAGAATAGAATAGAATAGAATAGAATAGAATAGAATAGAATAGAATTTGTGAAGAATAAAATGAAATAGAATAGAATAAAATTTGTGAAGCAAAAAATAGAATAAAATAGAATTTGTGAAAAATAGAATAGAAATTGTAAAGAATAGAATAAAATAGAATTAATTAGAGTTTGTGAAGAATATAATAAAATAAAATTAACCATAGAATAGAATAGAACAAAAATTTTAAAGAACAGAAATAAAATAGAATAGAATAGAATTTGTGAAGAATAGAATAGAATATGATGGAATAAAATAGAATAGAATTTTTTTGAAAAATGAAATAGAATAGAAATTGTAAAGAATAGAATAAAATAGAATAGAATAGAATTTGTGAAGAATAGAATAGAATAGAATAGAACACATACTACTATACTGTACATACTGTACATACAGGTAGTATATTTCTGCATTATTATTCATACAATGAATAATATGTGAACAAAGTAGAAAAAATAAACCGAATAGAATAGAATAAAATAGAATCAGTTTTGAGAATCTTCTTCAAAAAGTGTAAAGCAGGAAAGGGGTTTTCTGTTTTTAGCAGAAGATAAAAAAAAAAAAAACTTACTGAGCGTTGAGAATTCTTTGTCTTCTCATTCTGTGTAGTGGGAAGGTCCTCAGATCGCAGGGTCAATCTAAGACGCCTGATTCCTCTCTATGGTCACACACACACACACACACACACACACACACACACACACACACACACACACACACACAAGCAGGGTAATCGAAGGTCAGTAAAAAGAGCATCACAAACATTAGTCATTTTATCGGTCTAGTGAACGTTTTCATTTTCGGTGGATGTTATCGCAGAGTTTTATCTACAGCATTTCAGTGAAACTATGACCTCATTCATACCTGCTACATTATATGAATATTTCTGTGTGTTATTGAAAGTTCAGATGAAGATTTCTTATCATTTTGCTGATTTATGGATTGTGCGCTCAGATAAAATGAAAAAGCGATAGTTTGTTTAGATACGAGTTCACAAGATTGGTCTGATTCCAGTGTAAGCCTTCATTCCTACCCCCTGCTCGTCTCTGTTTGGAAACCTCATTGTTTGCTTGCGTAAGCAGAGTTTAAAAAATGTGAACAGTAATTGTTTAATATTTATTGAATATTTAGTTTTGGAGACCGATTACAGGACAAATAGAAAGACATCACAAAAACAGCTCAATGGTTCTGGTGTTTAGGGAAACTATACAGGAATGAAGTCATGCTATTGTTTGCGTGTCTAAGATGCTTTGTCAAAGAGGAAGGAAGGAAGGGCCCATGGCGAAACTGAGCCAAAACAAGACTAGTACTAATGAGGACAGTAAATACAAGGTGAACAAGAAACGCGACTCTGTAAGCCCTAAAGCTCCAGAGTGCTTTAGTTAATTCTATATATTCGAAATCCTTGTATTACCAAAAGTAGTCATTACTTTGAACACAATAATGATTACTGCACTTTTGTTTGCGATTATCCTTACTAGCGATATAAACAGCCTCTAACTACCACACCCTAGCTTACGGTCCAAACAAATTACACCCCATGCAAATGCTGCAAATGTGCATACAAGAGCGAAATATAAACAACAATGTTCTTTCGTTCCAAAAATAGTGCCTCTGAAACACTGATGCCAAAAGTGTTAGCACATGACATCGTGTTTGGAAGCCACATAATGACCTCATTTTATTGGGAAAAGCGATATGTTTCCAATTAATTACACGATCCATTTGTTTTTATTCGCTTAATGAAACAATAGGGAAGTAAGTAGTGCACTTGCTTTCCGTTTTATTAGGAACACCTGCTCATTTCATGAGGTTTTCTGTTCGTAGCAAACATCAGAATGAAGGAACAAAAAAGTCTGATCTTTGTAACTTTATTCGTCATGCTGTTGCTTCTGTCACCAGATGGTCTGCTTTGAGTATTTTCAAAAACATTAAATGGGGTTTGAAAAAAACCAAACATTTCTATTGGTTGACAAAATGTGTTGGTTAAAGAGGTCTGAGAAACAAAAATTCTAACTCAAATAATCACTCTTTCCAACCGTGTTGAACAGAAAAGCATCTCAGCATGCAAAAACCACTAAACCATACGATGGACCAGCTACAACAGCAGAAGACCACATCAAGTTCCACTCCTGCCAGCCAAGAACAAAAATCTAAAGCTATCATGAGGTCAGAAGTAGTGAAACTTTGGCAGATAAGCCAATAATAAGTGTAAGTTTGTCCCTGATGAACGAGCTGGTGGCTACTGTGGTGGAGGAAAAACCTCCTGAGATGGCATAAGGAAGAAACCTTGAGAGGAACCAGATACTGATACTGGAGATACTGATCTTGCTTTTGTTTTTTGCACGTCTGTGTAAACTCTAGAAACTCTAGAAACTGTTTGATGTGAAAATCCCAGCAGTTTCAATAATACATGCCAAACCGATCAAAGTCACGAAGATCACATCCTTTTCTTTTTTCTTATGTCAACCTTAACCAAAACTCTTGCTACTCTAAGTCCTACTCTTCCAGGATTTTATGCACCATATGTGCGGGAACTGATTCAGCGATTTGCAGCGTCAGCATAAAAATGACTGATGTGATGCATCGATTTAAAAAAGTGTGCACTGGATACAAGTTGGCATTTCGATATAAACAGATTTATTTATTTCGATAGAATTATCAGTAGATGCGCTGTACTTTTATTATTTAAAAAGAGACCAATCATTTGTGATCAATATTTCATATGTAGATCGATTTCTCCTCGCTAAACTGTTTACGCAAATATGACGCATCACAACACTACGGAGACCGAGACCGAGGCGTGTCCTGGGAGTCATAGAATACAGATTAACATGGCAGAGGTAGAGCTGGTTAGAATCAACTTTTTTTTCTTTTCGCATTACAAAGCCGTGTGTGTAAAAGAGGCCATGTGTTAGAAGTCAAGAGACACTAAAGTTAATTGATAATTTGCTGTCTGTCTGAACCAAAGAAATAAAAGTGAACTATTTGTGCCATACTGAATTTTTTCTATTGCCTCATATTTTATTGAATTGCATTGTTTTGAAGCGAAATTGGGTTACACTTCATCGTAATATGGGTGAAATGTAACCTAATCGCATAGGTGGCTGCTTCATATGTATCTTTAATGTATCATATCATTGGGTATGTATCACTATGAAGAAGCAGAAAACCATATATATATATGGGTGTGTGTGTGTATATATATATATATATATATATATATATATATATATATATATATATATATATATATATATATATGAGCAGTCACTGGATGATGACTTTTATGGAGATGAACTGAATGTCCATGTGTAGATAAGCCGTGAGAAAGAACCCTCTGAATGACAATTCAATGGCAGGCGCTGATAAAATAAACATGACAGGGCTCTGGCAGCTCTCATTACATCGCCTGCTCACTCTCTGTTCTAATCTTATCCTAGAGCCCGTTCAGGGACCAGCTCTGAGAATGATTAGTTATGGTGTGTTAAACCTTGCCTAGAGTGTAAAAGATGGACATGAAGCCAAAAAAGGGAAGAAGCAGCAGACAAACAATCAAATCAACAAATCAACAACTCAACAGTGGAGTGAAAATGAGAAAAGTGAGTGTGGATGTGTCTCAGTTGGCTCTTACCTCACTCCTCTGGTCCGCAGTGGACGTGGTAGTGAACGAGGATCCTGGCGTGCTTTTTCGCAGCATGTCTCTGTATTACTGTACCACTTTCACACCACAGCAAACACTATCACACACACACACACACACACACACACACACTCAATGCTGCCACCTGCTCCTACCGCTTTGGGCCACTCAGCAACTTTTGTGAAAAGAGGCAGGATGGAAAAAAAAAAAGTTTCCCTTGAGCAACAGGCCTGTGCTGGAATTCCTTCCTCTGGATGGTAAGCAGCAAGAGAAAAAAGGGGCCAGTATTCCAGAGTGCAAAGGACAGAGGGAAAAACATCTACAGCATATGGGGAAAGAGTCCAAAGTGTGTTACACACACAAAAGCATGCACAACACACACACACCCACATGCATACACAGCCAGGCTCCTCCTAACTAGAGAGAAAGGCCATTAGTGAGAGTGTGTGTGTGTGTGTGTGTGTGTGTGTGTGTGTGTGTGTGTGTGTGTGTGTGTGTGTGTGTGTGATACAGCTATGTTGGCTGTGTCTCCGGTGTGACCTGTCCTTCTACATTTCTCATGCACTTTGGTCTCCGCCCACCTGCCTGTAACTCAGGAATTGCTGTCTGCTTTTACTGCCTCATGGGTGTAGCAGAAACACACCAACACACACCCAAAGGGTTGTAGTCTGGGGAGGTGTTAATCATCCTTCCAATACTGAAACCAAATCCTTCACCTGGGTGAGAGGTGGAAAGCTATGAAATATTCACACCACAGAGTAGACAGCGTGGCTGTGGCTTGATTAAACATCAGTCAAAACCTTTTCATCAATGTTTTCATGATTAATACCTTTCATGAAGATTTCACATGGAGAGCACAGAATAGTCCAAATGCAGAAAATGTCCTCCCCCCAAAAACATCCATTCTGTTAAACTTAGCTTTTTGTCATGACAATGGAACATACCAGCAAGTTTTAGTTTCACAGACAAATTTAGGGAATGCAACTCAAAATTGACGTTTTCTACATGAGTTTTCTTCACCTGGAGGCCACTGGCTGCAGCTCAGACCGGATCCACGTCAATCAATATGAAGTTTATTTACAGAACACCTTTTATAGCAAAGTGCTTTACTGTAAAAAAAAAAATACTAATTAAAACAATTTACAACCAAGTTTCAGTCAAGAAATGCAAAACAAAAATAAATGAAACTTAACAACCTTTAGGAGTTAAAAAAAAGTAAATGTAAATTCGTTACTGTATTTAAGAAGCTTTTTCACGTCTGTACTTTACTCAAGTGTTTCCATTCAGGGAGATTTTTACTGTAACTTCACTACATTTCAAAGTCAAATATTTGACTTTTTACATGCATTTTGCAAAATCAGCAATTCCTTTATTATTTTTATCAGTAGATAAAAATTTAACTGGTCAAAAATTATAGGCATAATAGTACTTTGGATACTGAAGTACATTTGAAGGTGGTCAATTGCAGTGGTGGATGAAGTAAAAAAAAAAAATACATTACACATTAAAGTAGAGATTCATTTGGTAAAATGTGACTCCAGTAAAAGTGTCCCTTTAAACTTTCACTTGAGTAAAAGTACACACGTTTTTGCCTTCAAATGAACTTAAGTATCCAAAGTGCTATGATTTATTATAACTATAATGTTCCTATTATCATTTTTATCACATGACTCTTTACTTAATCAACTCAGTTTATGTGAAAAGACTCGAATGTGACTCTCAGCACACTGATCTATTAATAGAATGATATTAATGACTCAAACACTGATTGATTGATCATGAGCCCAAAACCCTTCTTTTCACCTCCCTCAAAAACTCATGTAAATGAGGTCACGTGTGTCGTGGTGAGTTCGAGTCTGGAGTTTCTTCATCATTTATTCCTCTCTAAATGTTCTGTTGAACTGATGCTGAACTGTATGTTGGTGATCAGTAGATACACTAAGCGGCAATCAGAACAAGTTCAAAACAGAGCGAGAGCTCGATCCCGATTGGTGGATCGCTGCGTGTTTCAACAGTTACATTTTTATCCTTATAAATAAAAAGATACGACTGATTTGGCAAAATGTCGTTGAGGAAAAAGTCAAATATTTCACTTTGAAATGTAGTGAAGTTAAAGTAAAAATCTCCCCAAATGGAAACACTTCAGTAAAGTACAGATACGTGAAAAAGCTTCTCAAGTAACAAATTACATTTACTTTGTCCACCACTGCTCTTTGGAAAGTTAAAAAAAACTGGTTTTGAATGAGTTTATCTGTTTCTCAAAAGTAAATTTGCGTTCAGATTTTACTCCCAAATTCCTTACACAGGGTTTTATGGATGGAGCCAGGAGAACAAGGTAAGTGCTGATAGAGCTAGTGTAGGAAGGAGGGCCAAGAACACCTCCGTTTTACTGTTCCACATGATTGGGCGAAGGATCCATGTGGTTGCTGTGAATGGCTAATCTCCATGAAGATGAATTTGGACTGTGATTAGTGTGGATGTTTTTTGCCCACAACTGGCCATGAACAACTTTTTTTCCATTCAAGTGTCCATCATGGAACAATAATGGAACTATAATGAATGAGCATTCAGTGTCACCCAGATGATGACAGGTTGGAGAGGGGGTAGCTAAGTGGCTGAGCCATTGGATTTTAGACCTGAAGGTTGTGAGTTCAAATACCAGCCACACCAAACTGCCATTCCTGGGCCCTTGAGCAAGGCCCTTAACCCTATAGCTGCTTAGTTATATGAATGAGTCAGTCTGGATCAGGGTGTCTACCAAATGGCATAAATGTCAATGGGTTCACATTGGAGTCTGGTTCCCCTCGATGCTCCTTCCTCATATCTTCTTAGGTAGTTTTTCCTTGCCATTGTCACCACACTGGCTCACTCGTTAGGGATAAACATATCAGGGATAATTCGCCATACTAAAATGTATAGTTGCAATCTATTAAATTCTGTGAAGCGGCTTTGGGACAATGCACTTTACAAATTAAACTGAATTGAATGGTATTTAAAAGCGACATTATGTTCACTTTCCTAAGTTCTTGAAAAAAACAAGCTTGTTTACTGGAACTGCTGAGTCAGCACTTGTACACTGAGAGCTACATTAGATGCCAAGGGTACGAGAGATGAAAACGTGAATGAACTGATTTTTGTTGACCTACTCGAGATATCTAATCGAGCTCAACAAGGTTACTCAATAACTACATCATTAAACATTACACTGTGGAGATGTTTAATTATTAACCAGCTCATTACACTTCTCATCTCAGAAATTGCTTTTTTCTCTCCTAAAATTTTGAGTTATATTTTTGAGACCAGTTTATCACTCCTGCTTCATACAAACACCCTCTATGAACAAAGGTATTGGGACACCTGATTTTTCCAGCCATATGTGGTTTCTCCCCAAACATTAACCACAAATTTGGAAGTGTAAAATAGTATCTTTGGATGCAGGAGCATGGAATTTTCTCTCTACTTGAACTAGTAGACCAAACGTCCTCCATCATGCCGATGCCCTCTGCACAAACCAGCTCCATGAAGATATGGTTAACATGGGCTGGCATGGACGAGTAGATGATAGGAGGTCGTGGTTAAGGCATTGGACTTGAATGTGGAGATTGTGAGTTCAAATCCCACCCACACCAAGCTGCCATTCCTGGGCCCCTGAACCAAGGCCCTTAACCCCATAGCACCGTGGGCCTCCTCACCCCACCTACATCAGCACCTGACTTATGAACACGCTCCAAAATCTAGTGGAACATCTTCCCAGAAGAGTGGAGGATCACGGTAGCTGGCGACTAAACTAAAAATCTTATGGTCAACTTTTGTCCATCTGGTCTGTCTGTTACAATTGTATTTGTTGTCACTTTTTGTGTTTTCTTCTGCTATATTTCTCTCTGCCTGGTTAATGGACACCAGCGGAAATTCACCATCAATTGCTTGGTTTGGTTGACCGGGAGAAAGCCCATGGATAAAGCGTAAAAGAAACATCATCTTGGAGGGACTCCTTTCAAGACAACGAGGAGAAAGAATCTAGAGTTTTCACTACTTAGGTCTTCCTTTAAAAGCGAACCGGAGATGGTGATGGTGGTGAAGAAAAATGTCCTGAGAAGATATGAGGAGGAAACCTTAGAGGAACCAACCCCATGAGGGAACCCATCCTTATCACCGAACAAATAGGAAGCAGGTGTGGTTGATAATGTGACTTGTGACTTGGAGGTGCAGTGGCTAATTAGAAATCTAGTCCAGGTCCCTAATATTGATAAAAAATTAGATTTTTATAGTACTTGGCAGACGCCCTTTTATCCAGAGCAACTTATATTTGATCTGATTCGTAGAACTGAGCAGCTATGGGGTTACAGGCTTTGCTGGGGGACCTAGGAGTGGCAGCTTGGTGTGGCTGGGATTTGAACTCATGACCTTCAGATCCAAAGTCCAATGCCTCTACATCCACTATGCATCTTTGCATTATCCATAACTTATGTACTGTATATATATATATATATATATATATATATATATATATATATATATATATATATATATATATATATATATATATATATATATATATACTGTATATTATACTGTATACTGTATATTGCATATTCTTTTTTGTAAATACACACTTTACACATGTACTTTGAACAATGACTATAAAGATTAATTTAATCTGATCTAATCTAATCTACCACCCCATCCTGACCCCTGAACGAGGAGAGGAGACGTACCAATATGAGCAGTTATTTTTAATATAAATAGGGTGGGTGGTAGAGGGTTAAGGCACTGGACTTTAATCGAAACGCTGCCATTTGTGGGCCCCTGAACAAGGCCCCTTAACCTCCTAAATCCTCAGTTGTATGAATGAATGAAAGATATATGTATAACACTATGGATGAAGGCATCTGCCAGATGAATAAGAACTTTAAAAAAATAGACTGTGGAGGGATAAAGTTGCACATCTTGTAGGTCAATTGCCAGCATGTTTACCATCAGTGTTTAAACTGTGGGCGTTTTTTTTCTTAACATCCAGCTTTGTTCCCTTCACATACTGGAAGAGCGAGATTCCTAGATACACAGCTCATGTACATCCGAGTTTAGCAACAAGACGGGTTAAAGAGGAAAAACACAACACAAATGCAGCACAACTTTTCTGAACGCACCTCGGAAAAACCTGATTTAGCAGATTTTTGTATGCAATGCCACGTTAAAACATCAGGTACATTAAATCGATGTTAACGTCAACACGTTCCACATCCTGCGTCCTGTTTTCTTAATCAGGCGATGCTTAAATCATCTGGTCACATCTGGTCCATGCGTGAGGCGGTGGAACGAGCTGGAACTGTTTACCTGCTGTTGCTCGTAGTAACCAGTAATGCTGTTTGTCCAGGTGTACATCTGCAGTATTGTTTATTGTCCAACCTGTAGGACAGCTCTTGTCTCGCTTATCGCACATGAATGGGCTTTGATAGTTTCTTGAATGAAGTATCTCAGACTGCTGGTGGTTTCAGAGACATGCTGGGCATGAAGAGAAAGCGAGAGAAATTCACTTCCTTGTGTGACATTTGACCGTGAAATTGCAGGCGACCTTGAGGCATGCAGCAGGATGCTACTTCAAATGCTAAACATTCTTTCTGGCTGATAACCAGGAAAAAAAAATAAAAAATTAATAAAATAATAAATAAATAAATAAATATATGTATTTATTTATTTATATTTATTTATTTATTTATTTATTTATTTATTATTTAATTAAATTTTTTTCTATCTACTGTACCAATATATTAATTATTGGAAAGCATAAAGTTATAATAAAAAATATATATTTTTTGTATGGTACAGTTTAAATCAAATAATTTTTTTTCCCTATTAATTTATTTTTATAAATATATATCTCCCCTTTTTCTTTAATTTTTTTTTGGTGGGTATCTTCTTATTCATTTTGGGTCACCTATTGTTTGGAAGGTAATTAGTAGTAATTCTTTATATAATAATATTAAATAATTAACTAATATTATTAACTAATATTAAAAAAAAAAATGATAACACAATATAATTTGTCTATAAGTAAGTGCACCTGACTGAGTAATATTGTTTACATATTTTCTGCTATAATGTATATATAATGTATTATTTACTCAGTAATACTGTCTAACGTAATATTCAGTGTAAAAGAAGAGTTGAGAAATGATGTGAGGGACATTTTTCCGCTGGACACAAATATGTACTGTATAAAACCAAAAAAAAAGGACACCTGTTTCAAATGCAACAGAAAAGGAAAATAGAAACTAAAGCGAAAAAGACAAAAAAACTTGGTGAGACAGTGAGACGAGCGGAGAAACATTCCAAGAAAATGAAAACAGTTAAAAGAAGTGAAAGCATATAAAGGAGGTAAAGAGATGGACCCGAGACGTCCCCACCGTGTCTCTGTCCTCAATGTGGCCGTGGTAGAGTGAAGAAAAGGGAACATAACTCACACTGAGAGCTGAGACACACTTCACACTCCACCAGCAAGGAAATGAATAGCGGCTTTCAGACACAATGTGAGGAAGACAGAAGATCTGTGATGGCCTGCAGCTCTGCTTTTCAATTTCCATTCACGCTGCAGACGAACACCTCGGCTCTGAAGCTCTGAAGCTCTGAAGACCACGTGTTCAGGGCCGCAGGATTCCGTCAGGCTTCAGAAACACGTCCGTTCACCAGGGGGTTACACTTTTTCATCCATGAGCATGACAATTCATCGAGTTTCTACCAAGTGATGAGTCAAATTATAAAACATGGAACGTTTGTCCATGTTGCTGAATGCCGTGTCATGGACATGGACATCTTGGACAACTAGAATCACTTATGTTTTTTTATAATAATGAAGCACAAGCACTATATTGCCAAAAGTTTGCGGACACCTGGTCCTTTGGAGCATCGTATTCTATATTTAGTCCTAATTTGCTCTTATAATTTGCTCAATTTTTTTCTGGAAGATGTTCTACTGGATTTTGGAGTGTGTTTATGGATATTTGTGTTTATCAGCCACAAGGGTGTTATGAAAGGCAGGTACTGGTGTAGGTGAGGAGACCTGGGGTGCAGTCAGCGTTCACATTCATCCCAAAGGTGTTCAGTAGGGATGAGATCAGAGCTCTATAGCAAGATCTTCATCTCCAAACCATATTTTCATGGAGCTCGCTTTGTGCACAGGGGCATTGCCATGCTGGAACAAGTTCTAGTGAACCCACCGTTTTATTAGTTTATTAATTGTCCTATACAATTGAGTGCCTCCAGCTTTTTGATAACAATTTGGAGAAGAACCACATGTGGCAGGAAAGGTCAGGTGTCCCAATACTTTTGTCCATATAGTGTTTCTACATGTGTAATACGCAGCAGTGGTGTAAAGTATTTGAGTAAATATGTCATTACTGTACTTAAGTAATTTTTTGCCTACTTTCTAGTTTTACTAAATATCAAAGATATACGCAAAGTTTACACTTTTTGACTTTTTTTCCCTTTTGGCCTCATTTTCAGTCCAAAAAGAGCTTGAATAAATAAAAATAAACAGCTTTTGATGAACTTTCATGAACATCTTTGTTTCAGTAGATCTAGTAATGATTTCTCCCAAGACCTGACAATAGCTGCGCTATTGGCCTCCAGGGGGCAGAAAAGAGCTGTAAATGACAACACATTGAAAGCTTAAAAAAATAAAATAAAAAAACAGGAAAAACTTTGACTGCTTCCAGCTCTCTGGATATATTTGAAACCCTTTTAGATGCCTGCTTGCATTTCTTGTATTTCTTTTTCTATAAACACATAATAGATTTCTGTAAGAAGACCAACATTTCAGGAATGGGTGAATGCCCTCAGCGATTAGGTAGAAATGTTTTATTCCCATCAGCAGGGTGGTGAGTTTTAGCTCTTACACCACCCATGTTGCCCAGGCTGGAACAATAGCGTCAGACCTTTTGTTATTGACGGGTTAAGAATGCCTTGTATCTGTCTGCTTTTCTTTTTCTCTTTTCAGCTGTAAAGCGTGAGAGAAAAGGATGAGACCAGTGTTCGTAAAGGCGGTCAAACACACACACACACACACACACACACACACACACACACACACACACACACACACACACACACACACACTCTTACACATACACACCCCTCTGCATTCCAGCATGTAGCTGAAACATGAGGGGTTGAATTTTTTCCCTCTTCCTGATCCTCCCCCTGTTTCTGTCTGTTTCAGACCTCCGGCTGTCTGACCCATAACACTGCAGAGTCTGGGGCATAGATCACACATGGAACATAAAGAATATCAGGGCGAGGGGAAAAACATACAAACTTTAAAGAGAAAGCACTGTTGACACACCTGCGTTAAATGGGTGAAAGACAGAAGTGAAGTGCAATAATAAATATCCCTCATGTTGGAGTATATGTTATTAAAATTCGGCGTTCTAATGAAAGGTGATGATGTGTGTGTGCAGGAAGTTACAGCTCTACCTCTGCCATGTTAATCTGTATTCTATGCGACTCTCAGGACACGCCTCGGTTGTGATGCGTCATATTGTGACGCGCTCGAGAGACGGTTTAGCGAAAAGAAATCAAACTACGTATAAAATATTGGTCACAAATTATATTTTTACATAATAAAAGTACAACGCATCTACTGATAATAATTGTATAAATTCATTTTTTATTTATTTATTTATTTATTTTTGATAAATTAAAAAATAAAAATATCACGTGCAAGCAGTAAGTATTAATAGCCTTCGCCATGACACTCTAAATGAAGCTCTGCTGCATCCTGTTTCCACTGATCATCCGTAAGATGTTTCTACAACTTGATTGAAGTCCACATGTGGTACATTCAGTTGATTGGACGTGATTTGGAAAGACACACACCTGTCTATATATCGTCTGTAGACCTTCGAGACAGGATTGTATCAAGGCACAGATCTTGGGAAGGGTAGAGAAAGATTTCGACAGCACTGAAGGTCCTAATTAGCACAATGGCCTCCATAGATTGAAGAAGTTTGGAACCACCAGGATTCCTCCTAAAGCGAGCCGCCCGGCCAAACTAAACAATCAGGGAGAAGGTGACCAAGAACCCAATGGTCACTCTGAAAGAGTTCTAGTGTTTCTCTGTAGAGAGAAAAGAACCTCCCAAAAGAACCACCATCTCTGCAGCATTTAATCAATCAAATGTATGAGTGATCAGATGGAAGCCAATCCTCAGTAAAAGGCATGATAGCACACCTGAAGGACTCTCAGACGATATGAAACAAAGCTTGAACTCTTTGGCCTGAATGCCAAGCATCATGTCTGGAGGAAACCAGGTATCGCTCATCACCTGGCCAATACTATCCCTACAGTGAAGCATGGTGGTGGCAGCATCATGCTGTGAGGATGTTTTTCAGCAGCAGGAACTGGGAGACTCATTAGGATCGAGGGAAAGATGAATGCAGCAATGTACAGAGACGTCTTTGATGAAAACCTGCTCCAGAGCTCTCTGGACCTTAGACTGGGGTGACGGTTTATCTTCTAACATGACAACGACCCGCACACAGCCAGGATAACAAACGAGTGGCTACGGGCTATCACTGGTGCTCTGGAAATGAAAACTTTCTGCAAAATGGATGAACGTCCAGGAAATGAACGGACACTAATACAGTACAGTAAAATACAGTGTGAATCCTGTCCGGTTCTCTTGCAATCAACATCCAGCGTACAGTAATGAGTACGTTTGTGCTGCTGAAATTCATAGATGCAGAAGAAATTCAGCCTCGTGCATTTTTAACCATCGCAATCAAACAGTAGTTTATATCAGGAAATACGGAAACTGTCCGCCGTCATACTGAAAACACGACCAAACATTCGGATGATCGCGTTTGCTAACCATGACAAAAGCACTTCTGATGGCAAAATAGGATTTTATTAAGGATTTTATACAGTGACATGTTGTGATGTGCTGTTTGTACACTCACACACACACACACACACACACACACACACACGCACACACGCACACAGATCCAAGATCCAAACAATACTTGGTCCCCACTGGTCCTTTTTTCATTGATGAACAGGGTAGAGGTGACGTACAAATCAGTTTGTGTGTCTCGATAAAACAAAAATATGACCAGACACAGAGGTGAGATTAACTGTTTGAAGGTTTATTACATATTCCCCAAAATATAAATGCATACATAGAGGTAGTGGCAGGATTGCAGGATTTATTGTTCTCCTCCCCATCAAGGCCGATAGCATTTTCAATTCTATTTCAACTCGCAATACAGATGGTACAATTTAAAGGTACATGTATGAAGATGCGATGTGGAGGAACATGGCCAGCGTCTAGCGCACTCCCGAACTGATGAGCAAGGATAAAATCTCGGTCTGGCTTTATGTAAAGGCAAGGTGCGTGTTATTTATCTACAGGGTGAAAAGTGTCGAGTTCGCTGGCCAAATTCCTTCACATTCATTAAGGAATCAGAAATTTAATAAGGATTTTTGGAATGTTCCTTTAGGCCTCAGAAGTAAAAAAAAAAATAAAAGGCTCAATACAATATACAGTGCAAATAATCAGTGTATTGCAAAAAAAAAAAAAAGGCGATTGTCAACACAGAAATATGCAATAAAACGAACCCAGGACGCCTCCCATAATAAATCACGTCAGCGCTCCAGCAGTGGATAAATACAGCGGCCTACAGGCAAACAGAGGAGCTGAACCTGCTCACTGATAAAGGCGGCTCGAGTTCGTTCCAGTCAGTCATTGTTTAACGCGGGAGTGTCGGCACTACGGTCCCGCAGAACTGCAGCAATACCGAGTGCTTTCTCTTCTCAAACACAGACGCTCCCTCATACACACCTGATATATAGAATGAACTCTGAGTGAACCTCCAAGGCAAAATTTACAAATCGCACACGAGATCACTGATAATCTGAAACTCAGACATTCCTTTACAGTTTCAAACCAGAACAGCATCGTTCCCACCTGCACACCTGAGCTAGTGATCTGAGCCCCCAACCCCCCGCCCCCCCCCATCCGTTTCTCATTCCTCTGTTCTGCTAATGAATAAGAGGTGGATATTGTTCTTCTTAATGTATATGCACCGGACAGTTTCATCTGATCTGATGTATACACACACACACACACACACACACACACACACACATGACTGAGAAGGATCATCTTGGATTCGCTGACTTCAAGAGCTGGGTGTGTGGTGATAGATAGATATGAAAAAATATGCATGTTTTGTAAAAAACAAGCTGTTGAGTATGGATGGATGGATGGATGGATGGATGGATGGATGGATGGATGGATAGATATGCATAAGTGTTTGTGTGCACGTTATATAAAACTGTGCAATGGTTGTATGGTATGAAGCACAATATCCATCTCTTATTCATAAGCAAGACCAGAGGAACACACACACACACACACACACACACACACACACACACACACACACACACACACACACACCTTGACTCATGAAGGATTCTGTGAGATCTGACTTAACAAACGATTACAACAAATAAAAGCACATCCAGACGTATGCACTGCTCTAACAGGGAGGCACAGCGTTCTCTCCCACACAGATACAGATTATAAAAAAAAAACACTGGAGATATGAGTAGAGTTGTTCATATTACAGTCATAACACTGTTTCACAGCCTCAGGAACAAACTCACGTGTCGAAACCTCGGTTCACATCACAGGCTTTTATCTTTTATTAGTGTACATTTTGCATGAGCGTTCGGTGGAGCTACGAGCTCGAACAAGAGATTACAGGTCATTAATATAAAAAAAATAATACAAATAAAAAAGACGACAAATGAGGCAGACCAGCACGAGATAAGTTTCTATTTGGAGAAAGAGAAGTAGCATTAAAACTGATTTAAAAAAAAAAAAAAAAAAAAAAACACATATACATATATATATACAGTACAGACCAAAAGTTTGGACACACCTTCTCATTCAAAGAGTTTTCTTTATTTTCATGACTATGAAAATTGTAGATTCACACTGAAGGCATCAAAACTATGAATGAACACATGTGGAATTATATATGGAATTATATACATAACAAAAAAGTGTGAAACAACTGAACAATGTCATATTCTAGGTTCTTCAAAGTAGCCACCTTTTGCTTTGATTACTGCTTTGCACACTCTTGCCATTCTCTTGATGAGCTTCAAGAGGTAGTCACCTGAAATGGTCTTCCAACAGTCTTGAAGGAGTTCCCCGAGAGATGCTTGGCACTTGTTGGCCCTTTTGCCTTCACTCTGCGGTCCAGCTCACCCCTAAACCATCTCGATTGGGTTCAGGTCCGGTGACTGTGGAGGCCAGGTCATCTGGCGCAGCACCCCATCACTCTCCTTCTTGGTCAAATAGCCCTTGATGCCTTCAGTGTGACTCTACAATTTTCATAGTCATGAAAATAAAGAAAACTCTTTGAATGAGAAGGTGTGTCCATACTTTTGGTCTGTACTGTATATATGTATATATATAATTTGATTGTTGTAAAAGAACAAGGAAACTGTTGGAGGTCGACACTATATAGACAAAAGTTTGTGGACACCTGAGCATGATTTGTGTGTGCTTTTTTTGAACATTATTATAACCTCCACTCTTCTGGAAAGATGTTCCACTAGATTTTGTGGAGATTTTATGTTCAACCACAAGGGTGTTAGGAAAGGTCAGGTACCGATGGAGGGGAGGTGAGGAGGCCTGGGGGGTGCAGTCTGTGTTCAACAGGGTTCTTCCACTTCAAAAAACACGTTTATAATGCTTCCAAAGATGTCCTATATGATCGTGCGACTCCAACGTTTAAGAAAAGAACCACATATGGCTGGAAACATCAGGTGTCCTAATACTTTTGTCCAGATATTGTGAGTGATATAAACCCAATACATATATATATAGATTTAAAATGTATGTAAAAGATTCAGTGATGTTTACTGCCTTCAATAATTTCTTACTTCATTTTCCTGGTGATTAATAAATTACAGAATTTCACAATTTAACAAAGCGGCCGTCATCATCATCATCATCATCCTCATCCTCCTCCTCCTCTTACTCCCCCCAAACCTTGACCTTAACATTGATGCTTTAAAAAGGCACAGCTTTTGAAGTATGGCGGTTTTTTTTATACTCGATCGATGCACTTACAATACATTACATTAAACACAGGTACTGGAGAATAAACCTTCACCATGTCCTCCACTCAGAGGGAGAACGTGTTGATGATGGCGTCCTGACTGCTGGAGCGTTTATACCCAGACGACGAGCTGAAGTAGGTGTCTCCGTCGGCGCTGAGGTCATCGTCGTCGTCTTCATCCTCGTCCATGGTGTTAACGAGTGGACCCGAGCTGCTCTTTCGTCTTTGGGAGGAGACAGAAAGACCGCCGAGGTCAGCGTTCGTGCTTTGGAAATTTATCACGAGTAGTCATGTTTTTGCATCATTACCGTTTACCGTCTCAGAGAGCAGTGCCGTGTGCTGAAGCAGCATTTTATCTAATACTAATGGCTTCATCTGATCAGGGGGGTTTTCAAGGTCAAAAAATGTATTTCAGGATGTTTAGTATATTTTTAACAGCTTCATTTTGGCATTCATCTTAATTGAATCCTGCTCGGAAATCAGAAACAAAATTCTCAATACTGCTTGTTTCACCTCCACGTCATGTAGTGCACGTACTGTAATAAAAATAGGGTTGCAAATTGGGTGGAAAATTTCAGAGAATTTCCGAAAATTTCCATTGGAACTTAATCTGGGGAAAGTTGGAAACTTACCAGGACTTAATGGGAATAAATCAGAAATTTTGGGAAATTTATATAAACTGTATCATATACAAACATTAATATAATTTCCTTTTTTTTTGGTCATACGCATGCAAACAAACAGATTTTAAAACATTAGATTTTAGGATTTAAAGAATTTGATTTAATTGTTAGTATAATTTTGTTATACAAATATGTCACTTATGTGAATACTCGCCAAGAGGGACATTTTTTGTGTGTATGTTATGAGAGGGTTTTTTTTAAGACCCTTAAAGACTTTATTGTCATTGTAGTGGTGATACAACTAAATGTGTTTGTTAGCTCTCAGAGACCAGCAGCAATAAAAAAAATGTGTGAATAAAAATAAAATGTTAGAATAAACCAAAGATAATTGCACTAAAATATAATAATATGTATATGTACTATGAAATATATGTGCAGTGGGACTTGAAAACAGTGCAAACAGGATTATCAGAATGAAATATTTAATATTTCAGAATATTTAATGAAATATTGCACAAGTTATACTAATAACTGCTAACTAATAATAATGATAATATGATAATAATAATAATAATAGTAATGATGTAGGAGGCGTGGCCTCAGTGGCACTGCAGTAAGTGTGCTGTATGCAGAAAATCAATAGAAATTGAATTTTTTTAACTACATTTAACTTCCCTGTTATAGGCCAACATAAATTCCCAGTTTTTCCCGATTCATTTCCGCTAATTCCCATGGAAAGTTTCCAGTCTTGAAAATTCCTGAAATTTTGCAGCCCTCAATAAAAGCAATTTCTATTTGCATCCATCAAAATGCTTCGGTACATTAATTTATAATTGTGTACATTTGTTTGCTGTTTCCTACGTAATCTTTTGGTTATGTCGTGTTGATCAAAATATATTATACCGGTTCTGAGATTAATAGTCATAATCAATGAATGCAGAATTCAATTGTCGTAATCTGTCAAGCTTCTCTCTACATTTCTATAAAACAATCTTTTGTAAATATGTCTTAAATTGAAATCTTGACTGTCACTAATGAAGGCGTGTGAACTGCACCGGATCAACCAATGATCAACTAGTTCTCTAAAACAGGTCAAAGGTTAATCTCCTGACCCTTTAATTGGCGACACAGCAAAACACACAGAATTACAATTTCTGAAAAAAAAAAATGCACCGAAGCACCTGAGAAGGTCAGAGTAATCTCTGAAACTTTTTCCCGTTACCTTATTTCACTGCGTAATGCTTTGAGTTGGTTCTGGAGCTGTTCGTTGGCCTCCTGCTGTTCCTCGAGGTCCCTCTGTAGCTTCTTTTTACCATGCTCCAGTCGGTCGATCTCCTCCTCGGCCTCGTCCATCTGTCTCTTTAGAGCCTTCAGACGCAGGTTCAGCTACACACACACACACACACACACACACACACACACACACACACACACACACACACACACACACACACACACGTTCACATCATATAATGATTAAGAACGTTACACTACTACTGAGTAAACCCTACTGATAAAGGCAAACTTGACAATCCCAAGAAACACTGTGCAGGTTTGTGGAAAAGGTAGTGGTTAAGGCATTGGAATTTGGATCCAAAGGTCATGAGTTCAAATCCCAGCCACACCAACCTGTCACGACCCTCGTAGCTGCTCAGTTGTACGAATGAGATAAATGTAAGTCATTCCAGATCCCGTAAATGTCAGTGCCTGACGTGTTCACCTGGTCTTTCTGATCCTGTAATGCATGCTGCTCCTCATCCATCTGCATCACCATCTCCTTCACTTTGCGCTCTAACCTACGGTTCGCCAGCTGAAGGTTTGCCCGGTCCCTGTTCGACATGAAACATTCACATAGGTGTCCTAAGGTTCTATTTTTCTCTTTTCCTACTGTTATTATTATTATTATTATTATATTGTAGGTTCTAACCTTTCTTCTGCTTCCAGTCTCTCCTCTAGCTCCTGGATACGGCTCTCTAGCTGGGTCACCAGCCCCTCTTTAGTAGATTTCTGTGAGCTTTCCAGATGAGATATTCTGCTCTTTAGGTCCTTATTCTAAAAACAAACAAACAAAAAAACCCTGTATGGTCAGAACACACAAAAAAAAAAACAATACCAGCTTTGGATCCATGCTGATATACGCTTCATAAAGTAAGGAGCAGAACTGGTACAACAAACACTATCAGTATAACTGTGCCATTTTATACATTACCAAAATTTCACAATCATTACAATGTACTTAAATATAATACAATACCATGTGCAATATCATATCAATGTCTCTTATCATATCTCATCATATTGTATCGTATCTTATCTCCTCGTATCGTAATGCGTCATATCGTGTCTCATTGTATCGTAATGTCTCGCATCGCATCGTCTCATATCGTGTCTCATATCATATCTTACCTTCTTATTGAATCGTAACGCATCGTATCTCAATGTATCGTATCATATCGTATCATTGTACCTTATCTTTCCGTATCGTATCATATCTCATCCTATCCTATTTGATCTCATCGTATCATATCGTATCTCATCACATCTTAAAGTATATAGTAAAATATATATATAGTCAAATTAAGGTCAATTGGCCCCAATCAGAGATTTTAAATGTTTGGACAGAACTGGTCTCTGGAGAATCTTAAGTGAACCTGTGCTCCAAAATTAACTCTCATATAAAGCCCATGTAAAATGACCAGGCCTTTTTTTTTTTACCTGTCTTTCCATGGCGATCTTATCGCACTCCAAGTCTTGTTTGCTGGCTCTCTCTTGCAGCAACTCACTCCTCAACTGCTCCATCTGTCAAACACACAATCGACACATTGCACCGTAAACAAACAGCACACAGGAAACATCTCAGACTGTACGCAGACACCATTCCTACCGGAGTGTCGTGTGTAATTACTGAGAAATTCTAAGCACCAATTTTGCATTTTTTTTATGATTCAGTTCTGAAGAAAAGGTCATGTTTCATTGAACTCCTCAGGAATTCTTGCCAGGCTGCATTCTGAAACGCGCTTCCTCTACATGACGATCACTGGGATAACACCCCCTGCTATGCTCTTACGCCTCCATCATTCCTCACCTGGAGGGACCTCTTGAAGAATGGAGTCTAAACACTAAAGTCTAACAGCTGAATTCTGCAGAACTGAACCACAATTCATACAATGCAACAGCTTCTTAAATTATAATCCGCAATGATGGCTTCTGATCAGAAAGCTGCAAGTTCAAATCTCATCGCCACCAAGCTGTCACTACTGGGCCCTTAAGCACGGCCCTTAACCCTGAGCTGCTCAGTTCCAGGGAGTTTGGAAAGTCCTTTATGGTTTTTGAGAGACACATTCATGTTCATATTGTTTCTATGCAGCACACTAGGTCAGGTAACAGCATGAAGATTAACTTTGACCAAACAAATCTGTACATTTCCAGACTTTATTCTAGTGATAATCCTCCCAGAGCATGAAGAGCAGCTTTACATGCTCTTTTCATCCGTTTCTCCAAACATTCAGGAGAAACACTTTGGTGTGCCTCCTGTAAAACTTGCCAAAGATGTTCTTCACTAGTTGGAGAATTCTTTATGATCCAGTTCATCCCAGAGCAGTTCACTAGGATTTAGATGTTATGACTGGGCAGGTCGTTCCATGATAGATACACTCCACACCACTGTTTGCTCTTATACTCCAGTGCTCATGTTAGTTCTCTCTCTCCAGTGTTCTGTATTGTTTAAAGACTATAATCACAGTCTTGATGTCACCCAAATGAGGATGAGGTTCCCCTTTTAAATCTGGTTCCTCTCAAGGCTTCTTCCTCATTACATCTAAGGGAGTTTTTCCTTGCCACAGTTTCCATGGCTGCTCATCAGGGATAAATGCACACCATTCACCTTCACTGTTGATTTCTGTAAAGCTGCTTTGAGACAATGTCTGTTGTAAAAAGCGCTATACAAATTAACTTGACTTGACTTGACTTAAATAACGCCCACAGAGTTGGACGTATTCGTCACTTCGGCTCGTCGTCTTCTTGTATGGTGAAGTCGCTTCCAACGAGCCGCAGCCCAGACGAAATTGCATGCTCTTGTAAGTATGGAATGGGAGCCGTGTTGGTTCAGGATACCTTTCACTTTACAGAATTATCCTCGAAAACGACCCCAAACCATGAAGCTTCTACCTCCATGTGTGACTGTGGGGGTGAAGGAGTCTGATCACATCTTCTCTCCTGTTTGTCTTACACAAGTTCTTGTTAGTTGGAAAAACTCTCCCATTTGGACTCTTTCTTCTCTATATTTAATGTCCATTTCTTGTGTTTTTGTCTTTTATCAAGTTTGTTGCATAGAAACAAAAAAGGAACATCCTCGAATCTCAAAAACTATGAAAGAACAGGTGTTTCCAGACTTTTGACAGCCTCTGTATATACATAAATAAGTCATTCTAGGTTAAGGGCCTCTGCCAATTTCCATAAATGTAAATTTTTATCAAACCTCTGAAAGGAATAACCTGGTACACAATATATTCCATGTAGATCAGTAATCCAGTCCCACAAAGACTCCGGTGGTGATTCAGTACCCGGTATGACTTCTGTTATCATGGTTTAAAAATGTCACCGCATTAAAAACGATCAGCCAGGTCTGATGATGGCGAGGATGTGATCATCATGTCCATAATGGAGTCATAGGAATGATAATGAAGCTCTTAGCAGAGGCAGACTTCTGATAAGAGAACTTCTACACATTTCTTTAGGGGTAAGAAATGAATCCGAAAAAGGAAAAGAAAATCATGTCTTCGCTACAATTGTGATGGAGAGGAAGCGGCCACAGCGTTCCGACCGAAAGGGACAGAAGTGCATTGTGTGATGCAGACAGAAGGAACAGAACGTGATGAGAGGAGGATCATAGGGAAACAATGAGAGGACGACTACCTGCTGGCATGAGGCAGTAATGGAGGATGATCTTTTATGCCAATTAGTGTGTGATAGTGAGGCTCAGCGCTGAGCGATGGGGTGTGTGAGTTGCCCTGCGCCGCGGGGTGCCGACTCAGCAGAGCGCTAATACACTCACACGCGACTGACTGACACACACACACACACACACACACACACACACACACACACACACACACACACACACACACCAGAGTGAGGCCGGGAAAAACACAGGAGATTACTCTCATTTAGACATTCTCATTTTGCACCTGGTGCCACGGGTCTCAGGTGTGACCATCCTGATGCCCCCCTACCCCCCACCCCTCCCTCGTCTATGCCCCTGCTGCTGCTTTAATGCCCCTCATTCCTTTAATCTACTTCCCCTCGAAACCTTTTCACAGGAACATACCCTGGCCCCTCATAGCACCATTGTGTCGGCTCTGTTCTATAATTCAGGCCCATCTATCCTACTGCATTCCCTCATCTATTCATCATTAGCTCGACTTGGATCCAGATTTGGCATTCGCTCGCTACAGGTGCGTTAGCGCCGACGGACCCGATTATGTCATGGGAAAAGGAGTTGTCTGAAAACAATATGAGCAAGAAAAGCCAGGCGAAACTGAAACAGGGCAGAGGTTTAAGCTGTAAACATGCCCTCAGCGTGTGGCGTACCGAAGCTGAAAATAAACTGCTTGTTTCCAAAGGAACTTTCCCTACTGCATGAACGCACACGCACACACACACGCACACACTTCCTATGTTTCAATACAAGTAACACGCAAACACTGAAACATGATAAACCCTCCTCTGGGATTCTCATTACTTCTGTCTCATAAACACAAATCCAGGCGTCTGCTAACCTGAGACGCTTTAGCCGAGGCCTTGTGTTAGAAAGACGTCCAAATCGGTGCAGGAAAATTGGACAAGCCATATAATGGGACATCCTGCCAAAGAGGACGATTACGCAAGATCCTCTTACAATACAATATCCCATCATCCAAATCCCTTACACACACACACACACACACACACACACACACACACACACACACACAAACCAACAGAGCCATTCCCACAAAGCAGCATACACATACACAATATAGACAAATGTTTGTGAACAACTGACCATAAGATGCTTCTATTTGAACGTCACATTCCACATTTAGTCTCTATTTGCTGTACTAATAAGGGAAGATGTTCCACTAGATTTCTGAAGGAGGCCCTGGGATGAGGCTCTATAGCAGGAGATCTTCCACTCTAATCCATGAAAAGCATATGTTCATGGAGCTGGTTTTCTGCACGGGTGCATTGTCATGCTGGAACAGGTTTGAGTCTCCTAGTTCAAGTGATAGGAAAATTTTATTAAACTTGGTGGTTCCAGTTTGGAAAAGAACTGCATGTGGCGGGAAAAGTCGGGTGTCCCAATACTTTTGTCCGTATTGTGTATTTATATAATAAAGTTGAACCGACTCCGATTCCCAGTTTCAGGTCTGATACTTTATAAAAACACTCACCTGTTCTCTGCCTCGATCGATTCTTTCCATTAGCAGGTCCCCATTCTGTCTTTCCTCATCCAGTTCCAGCTCCATATGCGATATCTGCTCCTGCAGGACCACAGCATAGCTCATTATCATCATCTCCATTATCATCTAAACCACACTAATGACCTATGAACCTCTCTATATCTTTAATGCATATGAAAGTAAGAAAATGGAAATAATGAACATGAAGGTGTGAAAAGGAAAAAAACCTTCAACAAGTCTCCTCCGAACACACTGTGGTGCTTCTGCCCTCCGCCCAGGATTAGAGCACGCTCACGTTCGGTTTCGAGTTTAAATTATACACATAGACAGATCATTTTATTCACCCATGAAGGAAATTCACACAGAAGATCTACACATAAAATAAGAATTCCATGTTGAAGGACCTTTCCGAGTTTTCATTTACATGTATGGCATTTGGCAGACGCCCTCATCCAGACTGACTTACACTGACCAGGCATAACTTTATGACCACCTAATATTGTGTTGGTCCCCCTTTTGCTACCAGAACAGTTGTGACCCATCCAGTATTAACAGCATGAACATCTTCAGCAGTTTGAGTTACAGGAGCTCGCCTGTTGGATCGGAACCACACGGTCCAGCCTTCGCTCCACACGTGCATCAACGAGCCTCAACCACCCACGACCCTGTCACCAGTTCACCACTGTTCCTTCCTTGGAGCACTTTTGATAGATTCTGACCACAGCAGACCAGGAACATCCCACAAGAGCTGCAGTTTTGGAGATGCTTTGACCCAGTCGTCTAGACGTCTAATCGTCAATCTTACTCCTTACGCTCTTAGGATTATGAAATCCTTACGCTCGCCTATTTTTCCTGCTTCGAACATCAACTTTGAGAACAAAAGGTTCACTTGCTGCCTAATAAATATATTCACCCACTAACAGGTGCTATGATGAAGATCATCAGTGTTCTTCACTTCACCACTCATAATGTCATAATGTTATGCCTGATCGGTGTATATGTATCTCATTCATACAACAGATCAGTTATGAGGTAAAGGGCCTTGCTCAGGGGCCCCAGAGTGGCAGCTTGGTGTGGATGGGATTTGAACTCATAACGTCCAATGCCTTAAACACTAAACCAACTCCCCGTTGAAGACCTCCTTCTCAGAGTGCAGTGAATTCAACCACTAGGGCAAATGTACTGCTTAATCTTTAGGTACTGATTTAGAGCAAAATAACTGTCTGTGTGTGTGTGTGTGTGTGTGTGTGTGTGTGTGTGTGTATATACCTCCAACAGTTTGATTTGTCTGGCTTTGTCGTTACTCTGCACTTTGGTGTCTGCATCCAACTCCAGCTCAAAGACCTTTTGTTGTAAAGATTTCACTCGCTCTTCCTCCTCGTCTCTCTCTCGCTTACAAAGCCGCAGGTCTTCTTCCAACTGGCTCACCTTTACATACACACATACACAAAACATTGTACTTAGATAATCAGGCACTTAACTCTCATCAACACATTTGGCTAGCATTGTTCTTTTCTTGTGTATCTACAGTGCCTTCCGAAATGACACGAACAACAAACTCAATTCATTTAAGCATTTAGGTTCCAGATCAAAAGACCAACAGGAGACACTTTTCAGCTTTGAAGTTCCTGACATTTATTCCTACATGTGTTAAAAACCTCCTTATCTGCCACCACCCAATCTTCAGGTCAGCAAACCTATTGGAACCTAAAAGTCAATAAAAATCGAATATTCGATTGTGTGAATGGTTTGTATCTGGTCATATTGCTTCTACATTTCTGCTCTGGATTTTTCTTCGAAAGGTGGATCGGGATGCCTTGAGAAGGATGTTGGTGATGTCATATTTACTTCACAGTTCAAGATCTCATCATCTCCTGTTGTTTTTCTTGGCCGATTCGTTTCATGTCGTTTTGTACACAGGTGGTTTTTTTCACCACTTTTTTGCTGCTCGGTGCTTGTGCAAAAGCTCTGATCGCTTTTCCCTCCTTTTTTTCCATTGTAAACTCCACATTAAATTTACAATTATTGCAAAAATTATGACTTTTAGACAGATTTTCTTAGTCAGTGACCAAATTAACTACCACAATATATTTAAGTTTCTCCCATAAACATTTCTCTGGTCTATGTGTTGGTTTGTCCTTGTTAAGAACAAATACAGTCTTGACTGATGAAGGCCAGAGCTCATGAGTACACAAGTGCAAGAGTAGACATTTAGAGAAACAATGAAGTCATAACTTAAACTATCAATCTATAAGCAAGAAACGTTGAATGTTCCGATACTTTTGAGAATGTGCACTAAACCAAACTGTGCCATGTTCCTACTCATTTAAACACGTAAATTACCGTATTTTTCAGACTATAAGCTGCTACTTTTTTCCCACGTTTTGAACCCCGCGGCTTAAACAACAAAGCGGCATATTTATGAATTTTTCCTGGGTTTTTCCCGGTTTCACAAACTTCAAGCTAAAAAACTGAGCTCCATAACATTAGACCAATGAAATTTCCGAACAGAAACGAAAAAACGCACCTCACCTGTGTTCTGAGCTGCACGGCATCGGGAGAAAAAAAAGTTTTTTTAAACGCACGACGATGCCAAAAGATAAACTCCCGAGAGAAATAGTTGTGAAAGGAAGGAGGAAGACAGTGAACAATGACTTTCTTGGTCGGCTACTGTTTAGATACAAGCCGTTGTAACGTGTTGAGTCAGGGTGAAGGGAGAGCTCGCTAACTCCATTTACAACAGAAATCATATAAGCACAGACAGGTTTCCAAAACTCGTGCTTTTTTATTTTTCTTGGCAACAGCGTTATGGGTTAGTCAAAGAAACTTAAAAATCAGCATCAGCAAATAATAAGGACATATTCCTCGGTCTTGCACACATGCAGTAATACCGGCAGAATGCAGTGACGTGCTGTTCCCAAAATGCCGCTCTGCTCTTAAAGGAGCCACAAAATATTTCACCCGTTACACCGTGTAACAGACACTGTCTTTCATTAAAGCCTGTGTAAAGTACATTAGTTTCAGTGTATGGCAGTAGTGGCTTATTTATGTTTAAAATAAAAATCTTTGTCAAATTCAGTGGGTGTGGCTTATATATGGGTGCACTTTATAGTCCGGAAATTACGGTAGATGAAAATATGTTTTGATCTCCACCGCAACTTTCAAGACGGCAAAAAAGAACAAGCCTTACTGTTCATATCAACGATGTATATAGTATTTACGTGCAGAATAAGTGTGATTTAGGCGCATTCATGCAGTTTGCTTGATGCTTTTGGTTATGAACTTCCCTTGTTAACAACACTAAACTAAACTAAAGGAACACTGAACCTTATCCAGGTTCTGTTTGTTTCTATGCAACAAACTCGGTAAAATGCAAAAACACAACATAACTGGACAGTGAATGAGTGGAGGAAAGTTCTTTGGAGAAGATGAGATCAGACTGCCCTCACCCCCAGTCACACATGAAGGTGGAAGCTAAATGGTTTGGGGTTGTTTTTGTGAAAGTCAAGGAGAATCAACATGGCTCCCATTCCACACTTCAGCACAATGCATTTACAACTGGACTTCGAAGCGTACATCGTCTGGAGTGATATCTATCATGGAATGACCTGCCCAGTCACCGCACCTAAATCCTATTAAACTGCTCTGGGATAAACTGGATCACAAGGTCAGAAAGAAATCCCCCCAACCATTAAGAACATCTTCTGGGGCGGGAAGGGTTTCAGCTGAACGTTTGGAGAAACCAACTTTCCGGACGACGAGAGCGTGTAAAGCTGTTCTTCATGCCGAGAGAGGATTATTTTATGAAAAATAAAAGGAACATCTGAACATTTATAACTCTGTTTGGTCAAAGTCAATCTTCATATCGTTACATAACAGAGTTTGCTTCATAGAAACAAAAGGAACATGCGAGTGTCCTTCAAAAACCACAAACAGTGTAAGTAGCAAATTTTCAGATCCAAAACTTACATTTGGGACAAAAATGAAATCGTTATATAACACGAACGAGTAACATTTTTTATAATACAGTAATCAAGATCACACGCTGTACCATATGTTTCAACTTTCAGCGCTTGCACAACACACATTCCTGCCAACCGAGATCCTTCACAGATGCCTTCACCAAACACACACTTCCGATAAAGAGAAAAATACGGCTAAATAAAATGTCTCAATTTATCGCAAAGCTTCGAAAAAAAAAAAGTGTGGTCTGTAAGACAAGACAGTAGTCCAAAATGCCAGCAGTCTAAATGTGTAGCAGGAGTGTGTCTGGCTTCAGTGTGTTTGTGTATGATAAAAGGTTGTGTGTTTAGGGAGTCGATTCAGGGATGAGGATGCAGCTGCATGAACAACTTGAATGTGCTTGTATTATAGAAAAGTCCCAGAGGATGAGGAGTCAGAAGGTCAACCCTCAGACACTCCCTTCTGAGCAAAACACATCCTTCTCTTCCTACACACAGCTGTGGACAGGGGTTAGAACCTGCATGTTCTATCTCTTCTCTTTATTGTTTTCCTTCTTCCAATAGGTTTAATGGAAGCTGTAGAGAACCCAGAGCACGAGGGAAGCAGAGAGTGTGGATAGAGCTGATTATGAGGAGTAGCTATCTCTCCACTTGAGGTTTTAGACAGCGTGTTCCTCTCAGCATGCTCGTTTTAAGACCCTATCAAAGAATAACATTCCTCGCATGCCAGAGCGGCGATGGGCGAACTGCATCCCATCAGCCGAGGTCAAAGTTCGCTGGGTTGGTCGAGTGTGAAATGGGTTAGATCTTTACTTTACTCTCAAAGAGCTGTTGAAGGAACACTTCAGTTGTAAGTTGGATTTGCGAAT
This sequence comes from Silurus meridionalis, assembly GCF_014805685.1. Classification (NCBI taxonomy): domain Eukaryota; kingdom Metazoa; phylum Chordata; class Actinopteri; order Siluriformes; family Siluridae; genus Silurus; species Silurus meridionalis. The sequence continues at coordinate 2,367,451 of NC_060909.1, forward strand.
GAATTAACATCTCCTGCACCGTGTAGGCGTAGTGCTTCAGTACGTCACAAACACCAGAGTGGGGCAGCACCGGTTATCCATTAAGAGATGGGTTACAGTAGAGGATCTCCTGCAATAGAGCTATTAAACCCTACTGAACAATGAATGTTAACACTGACTGCACCCCAGGTAGTAGATCTCCACAAAATCTAGTGGAACATCTTCTCAAACGAGTGGAGGTTATTATTAGAGTAAATAAGGACTAAATGTAGAATGGAATGATCAAAAAGCACATTGGAATCTTATTATCTTATAGTCAGGTGTCCACAAACTTTTGACATTCTGTAGTGTTGGTAATAAAATATAGCTTGCTGCGAGTTATGGTGAGGTTCTCAGGCCTTCCAAGATCACCAGAGGTTTTTCAGGGACACCGACATACATCATAATTCTGTCTGGAATACCCAAGAGTGATTTTTTTTATAAACATCTGTAAATAAATTCGCTGCTTCGGCTTTGCAGTTGTTTTAAATCTGGCGTGAATTTAAACCATTTCTACACTTTGCTACACTTAATAGTATAAACCTGGCAACCTCCAGGTGGTACAACAACTCTGAAAGAACAGAAAGAAATACGGAAGAATACAGGACATGATGTAGAAGGAAAGGATGGAAAGAAAATGAAAATATTTATGCAAGTTATGCAAAATGTGTGTCGTAACATGACACGAGTATTTGTGATCATACGTTTCTTCAGAAAAGCTCTGACGCTTTTCATGTGGCTGCGTAGTGTTACTGTGTGTGTGTGTGTGTGTGTGTGTGTGTGTGTGTGTGTGTGTGTGTGTGTGTGTATGTTATGGTTCTGTTACTGACAGAAGTCCTGATAATAGAATAGTAATAGTAGAATAGAATAGTAAATTAACTGAAACATTTTAATAGATGGACTGAAGTGTTGTGTGTGTGTGTGTGTGTGTGTGTGTGTGTGTGTGTGTGTGTGTGTGTGTGTAGACGGTATTCCTGGGAAAACTTTAAACAAAGCAAGCATGCTTCAGGTTTCTATTAGTTTTCGAATGTAATCTGGGGAGTAGTTAATGATGAGTAGCTCTGTGCCCCACCCCAAACCAACCTCCTCTTGCAGGGACTTGGCAGCGATGCGAGATTTCTCCAGCTCCAGCCCCCCGTCTCGCAGCTGCCTCTGGAGCTCAGCCAGCTCCCTCCTGTTCTTCTCCTTGTAGGTGTCGATCTGCTCCTGCAGCTCCTGTGTCGAGAATTGAGATGCCTCCACGATCTCGCACATCTACACAAAAACACACAGGTGCTAGGAACATTTCTTTTCTTCTCATCACGTTCGTGGTTAAGTGCAGAGCTCTTTGTGGAAGTCATACCTACAGTAGGTTCGGGTTTGTCAGCTGCTGAAGTTCACTCAATGGGCTATTAGAAGGCTCTGGTGATGGACCATGGACTCTACGAGCATTTTATGAACTGAACACTAAAGGGCCCAGCAGTGGCAGCTTGGCGGTGATGGGAATGAAACCCATGATATTCCGATCAAAAGTCCGATCAAAACAGCTTTACCACTGAGCTACTACTTTCCTTATAACCGGTAACCAGCAACAGGGTCATGGAAGCTTTGCACAATTATGGATTTTGGCAGGTGCCCTTATCCAGAATGACCAAACTACCACTGACCTAATACTGAATTACCACTTTGCTTATAACCAGTAAACCTGCAACAGGATCACTGGCACATCAGGAGCATTACCTGAAATTTATGGAATTCGGAAGATGCCCTTATCCAGAGTGGCTGAACTACCAATAAACTACCCTTCAAATTACCACTGAACTACCATTAACTGACCACTTTCCTGATTACCAGTGAACTGGCAATAGGGTCATGGGGCACATCAGGAGCATTACTTTACATGTATGAAATTTGACAGATCCCCTTATCCAGAGTGACTAAACTACCACTGAACTACCATTACCCTGCCATTAAACTACCGTTTTCCTTATAACCGATGAACCAGCAATAGGGTCATGGGAACTTGGCAAATCAGGAGCATTTGTAACATTTATGGAATTTGGCAGATTATCCAAGAGTGAGAGACTAAACTACCACTAAACTACCACTAAACTACCACTATCTTTATAACTTAATCCAGAATTTGATCTACTTGACGACTAGTAAAATTAAACCTTTACACAAGCCCTGGTTGGTGTTAAGTTAAAACACACGTGGGATAGATGCGATAGTGATTGCATTAACGTTGGCAATCAAAGATCTAGAGATCCTCCTGTATCTGTGAGACTTGTGAGTCTCAGTGAGGGAAGTTGTCACCCTGCTTGTATAGTATTGTGTCTCACCTCCCTCTGTAGCTTTTCCACAGTGCGGTCTAGCAGTCTCCTCTCCTCCTCAATCTCATTCTTTGTGTTTCTAAACAGCTCCTTCTGACTCTTTTCCTCCTTTAGATGTTCCTCTAGGTCCTTGTGCTCCTGGGTCAGTTTGGTCAAACTTCTCTGAAGAGAACAGACAATAAATGGATTTATTTTTTAGAAGAGGAACACAATCATCCTGATTATCCTCTGACCAGGCACTTTCTAGTGATGGGCATCGATATGATTTACCTGTACGTCTTCCAAGCGTGTGGTCAGAGCTCGATTTGCACGGCTCATTTCTTCTTCTTCTTCCTTGATTTCATTGAGAGACTCCTCGACTTGCCTCTTCTCCTTCTGCAGTAACACAAACAATTGATTTGGTTAAAATATCAGACCCAATCCTGTTCCAGCATGCCAATGCCAATGCACAAAACCAGCTCCATGAAGATCTGCTTTACATGGGATGAGCAGAAGATCTTGAATCAACCCTATTGAGAAAATGAATGTGAACGCTGACTGCACTAATGGAAAATCTTAAGTGGCCTGCCATAGAGGTCTGAACTAAACCCTACTGAACTCTTAAGGAATTAACTCCTGATTTCACCTACATCAGTACCAAGTGGAACATCTTCTCAGAAGAGTGGAGCTTTTTATAATAGCCAATGGGGACAAAAATGTGGAATGAGATATTTAAGAAGCACATTTGTTTGTATTTAAGAAGCACATTTGTTTGTATTTATCTTATAAATAACAACAAAAACAAGTTTCGAGACTAGTTTTATAACACGCAAACAGATGGCAGCACAAGGCTGCAAGCACAGTCACGGGGAGCACAGACCTTCACAAATCAGCAGAAAACTTAATGCTCCACGACGTCAATGCACCCTGTCACCAAGCTCTTATCACGTGTGATTTTCTCACCGGAAACACGATCTCACTTACACACCGACCCAGTTTTAGCTCCTGCGAACTTCGCCATCTTCCAGAAGATGGAGTTCCAGCTCAAAGGTCATGGTTTTTGACACAACTGCTAAGATTTGGCACGTATCGCAGAAGATGCTTGACACGTTTCGGAAAAAAGAGTTCCAGGACACGTTCCAGATGTGGCAGAAATGCTGGAAAAGCGTCTCTTAACTTTTTTATACCTCATACGTGGTCCCTGTAAAGGACCTTATAGTTACATGCTAGATGGCTACATATTTAGTTTTGGTCGAATGGCGAGTCTTCGTCCTCCAAGACAATATTTTCTGCTTTATTGCTTTATTTGTGAAGTACGTAAACTAAACCCAAGTATGTGTTAGAATCCCTGAAACCCTGATTCCTCTGCTGTTCAGCCTGAAATCCCAAAAATGTTCCTGTGCTGAAAAAAGTGTGTACCTAAACAGGCTCATTCATGGCAAGTCAGGTTTCCTGTAATATCCATGGTTTAGTGTGTGTGTGTGTGTGTGTGTGTGTGTGTGTGTGTGGGATTCTTACATCCAAGCGTCGGACTTTCTCCTCCAGCCTGCTCTCATGCTGCTTGGCCTCGTCGACGATGCGGTTGAGCCTGGTCACCTCGTTCTCCAGCTCCTGCACTCTCCTCCTCAAGCGCTCGACCTCCTGCGAGAGCCGTCCTGCCTGGCTCTCTGCCGCCCCCTTCGCCGCCTCCACCTCCGACTTCTCTTTAGACACTGCTGCATTACTCTGAACAGAGATAGGGTGAAAGAAAGGAAAGGAACGGAAAAAAGAAGAACAGTACAGTGAAATTCTTTATTCGCATATTCCAGAGCGCAGGGTCAGGCATGTTATAGCGCCCGTGGAGCGCAGAGGGTCAAGGGCCTTGCTCAAGACAACATGGCAATACAGGGGCTTGAACCCCCAACGTTCTAACCATTAACCCAGAGCCTTAATTAACCACTGAACTGCCACCTCGCCCAAATAAGCTTACAGCACCTGGTGTTCCCAGGCGGTCTCCCATCCAAGTATTAACCAGCCCCGACTCCGAGATCAGACGAGATCGGTCGTTCTCAAACTGGTACGGCCGTAAAGTGCTTCCTTAATAGCCCTACATTATATTTACTATCAACCGGAACAAACTCGGGAGGTTCCAAGCACTGATTTTATCCCAAAACAAAAAGAACGAGAAACCTCCAAGGCTTTCAGCCTCCCAGGCTGACCACCTGAGACCCTGTTAGAAGTGACACCGGCCTTACACAAAAGCACTGTTGCCAGGAACAGATGGAGGAGATTTAAGTGAGTGGTCCAATCCAGATAATCTGTCCAGTCCATTTAGAGTCACTTGAGCATGACCACTACAGTTTCTCAATGGCCATGCACCTGCTTTGTTAACAGTGTTTTTGGCTCCTTAAGCTCGAGTATTTATTCCTTGTTAAGCTTTTGTCCGTAAACAAATTGGGCCCCGTTCCATTCGTTGGATTCGAGTTTTCAGAATAGTGGAACCTGTATTTTCAGGGATGTGTTATACTTTCGCACGTGTTGTGTTGGCTTTGTTTACGATGAAAAGACTCAGCTCGGGGAATTTACTCCTGTGAAACTGTATCCCAGCTTTCTAAAGGCTCATGTCCAAAAATCCGTGATCGAATCTCAACACTAGCCAAACATCACTGACGGCTTGGTTATCAATCAGGGTTACGGTCCATTCAATTCAATTCATTCCTACTTTTAGAGCACCTTAAACAACGGACATCGTCTCAAAGCAGTTTTACAGAGATAAAGATGTATAAAAGAATGTATACATTTGCTCCTTATCATTGTACGTTTGTCCCTAATGAGCGAGTCAGTGACGACTGTGGGAAAAGCTAAAACTCCCTGAGATGGCATGAGGAAGAAACATTGAGAGGAACCAGACGCTAAAGGGAACCTCATTATCATCATCATCATCATCATCATCATCATCATCATCACCGAATCTCCATTCATTACAATTCAATCATTGTTGAGGTGTTCAGTGATCGGCAAAATGTGTGTAAGTGTAATTGCAGACATTCAGGTGGTCCCAGGCTTACGATAGAGATGCGTTCTGTTGACCCCCTTCGTAACTTGAAAAGGCCTAGCCTACCCAGTTTTGATTAGTAGACTGACTTAACTATTTAACGAATTCCAGAACATAATTTAGCAATTTCCACTACCCTAATGTATACATAACTATACAGCATTCATGTACGTGGCAGGAGGCGCGTGGACGAGCGGAGGTTCGCGAGCGGTGTGCAAAGCATACGCTGCTATGCTTGCTTCCCACGCGAAACTTTTAATGTTTTTACGATTTTGTCGTCTCTCCATCGTCATCGTGAGAACAAAAAATCACGTCAAACCATCGTAAGAGTTTTCTCACTGTGAAGAGAAAAATCTTTTTTTTTCCATATTTTATATATTAATTTTTTTATAAATGTATTATCCTTATAGACGGTCCCCTGGTGGTCTAGTGGTTAGGATGCGGCGCTCTCACCGCTGCGGCCCGGGTTCGATCCCCGGTCAGGGAACCGACCCCAGCCATTAGGGTTGCACAAGCCAGTGCACTCTTAGTGCCGGTCCCAAGCCCGGATAAATGGGGAGGGATGCGTTAGAAAGGGCATCCAGCGTAAAAACATGTGCCAAATCAAAACATACGGATGATCCGCTGTGGCGCCCCCTAATGGGAGAAGCCGAAATAAAGTTTATTATCCTTATAGAATATATACTTGGTCGTATAATATCTACAGTTACAGTATCAACCTTGGTCATGTAGCTAATCTCAGAGCTCGAGGTTCATACAATCCAGTTGCCTTGCAACAATATTCTTTCTAGTTGAACCTCTTGTGCATAACATGCGGCTTCCACTTCTGTTCTGGTGACTTTGAATGGCGATATAATATTGCAAACTGCATTTAAGGGCCCATCACGTGAAGCGAACAATGACACGTTATACACACTGATCCCTGTCAAGCGAAAAGCTGCTTGTATCCTGTCACTGGTAACAGGAAACTAATACACGACACTGTTTGTTTAAGAACCGGAAGAACTGGTATAATGTTAGTTGTGTATCCAGGCATCTCAAACAACAGGTTTTGCTATCGAGAGCAGGAACACAGCTTTTTTTTACTAGACACTTTTGTGGTGTATATTTACTTCAACTAATCCTGTGACCTCAATAATTTACATGCGCAATACATCAAATCAGAACGAGGCTGGATACCGTGAGGTGATGATTATGTACGTTGAGGGGAAAAAAAGGTTGGCTGAGCCTTTTAATATTGAAGACGTAAAACAGTTTAGTGCTTTTTTACTTTTCCTAAAAACGTCTTTTTTAAAACGTAGACGCGTCTCGACAAAACCGGCAGGACTGCAGGTGTGTTGAGGTATTGTGTGTAGAAATTCCAAAGTTGCACGAAGATTAAGCAGCAATAGTGGTAATTAACGCTTCATTACACATATCCGGGAGATTTGGCCTAAATAGTCACGTGCGCACACACACACACACACACACACACACACACACACACACACATGTATGGCAAATACTATCTGCAGCTACGAAACCTGAAATACTTCTGCCCTGCTGGAAGGAAACTGAAATTACACCCCTCCGATCAGTTCCAGCGTATGTGCCAGTTTGCACGCTGCGCATTTCACGTCCAGCCTCACAACTACTTATTAGCGAGATTTATGTCCATTCTGTTTACAGTACAAAGTCCCAAAAGCTGCCTTGTCCAGTTTCTTTGTTTGTGTGCGAGGTGTATAAATCACACGCCAGCCAGGACGAAAGAGATCATTAACCACCGCACAACTACACATCTCACCCCGGAACAGCTCAAGAAACCAGAGAATTCACACAAACCTACCGCACATCATCAATTCCACAATATCAACATTAATGGGAAATGTTTATTATATCAGTATCATCATATGGTCATGTTCTTGAGAACATTTTGGTCAGGACGCTAATCAGGGATGCGAGCGAATGGCTGTGGTCGTAAACCTTTCGCATGTAAAAAGCCATAGTTACCACTGAAACGAGACAAAACCGACAGGATAATCAACATTACTGGCACAAATTCCTCGGCGGAGTTTCTGCGCTCGTAGAAATGCACCGTGATGTCACAAACCGAACAATGAGTCTTAGCGATAAGATCTTTATTCTGTAGTGGCGAATAACATAAGTATCCTCAACCTGGCCCTTTGCTGGACAGTCGGATTTTTAGGTTTTGCAGTAAATACAATATCATGTGATTTAAATACACTATATTGCCAAAAGTATTGGGTCACCTGGTAAGTGATTTTTGAGCATCGCATTCCACATTTAGTCCCAAACTGCTCTTATAATTCCCTCCACTCTTCTGGGAAGATGTTCCACCAGATTTTGGAGTGTGCTTATGGATATTTGTGTTCATCAGCCACAAGTGTGTTATGAAAGGCAGGTACTGATGTAGGTGAGGAGACCTGGGGTGCAGTCAGCGTTCACATTCATCCCAAAGGTGTTCAGTAGGGATGAGATCAGAGCTCTGAAGCAGCAAGATCTTCCTCTCCAAAGCATGTAAACCAGATCTTTAAAGAGCTCACTTTGTGCACAGGGGCATCGCCGTGCTGGAACAGGTTTTGGGTTTCAAGTTCAAGTGAATGCAAAATTCGCATCTAAAGACATCCTGTTCAAATGAGTGCCTCCAGTTTTGTGGTTTGGAAAAGAACCACTTACAGCAGGAAAGAGCAGGTGACCTAATACTTTTGCAATATGGTGTGTGTATATATAAATAAAACAAAATGAACATAAACGGGAAGATGTGCCATTAGATCTTGTGGAGATTTGTGCTAATTCAGCCACAAGGGAGTTGTCAGGAGCTGATGTAGGTGAGGTGAGTTTGAATAGGGTTGAGGTCATTCAAGGTCTTTCACTCCAACCCATGTAAATTAGATCTTCATGGAGCTGGCTTTGTGCACAGGGGCATTGCCATTGGAAATTTCATGCCACCGCAACTTTGTGGAGGCCTGTTGTCCCAATACTTTTGTCGAGGTCTACTTGGTGTTTAAAAAAAAATCCAGACCCTGAATACATGGGCCACAGTTATAACAACCTCCACTCCTCTGGGAAGATGTTCCATTAAATTTTGTGGAGATTTGTGCTCATTCATTTTCAAGGGGGTTAGTTATTGAGGTACTGATGTAGGTGAGGTGAGGTGAGGAGGTCTGGGGGTGCAGTCGGGATTTACATTCAATGTTCAATAAGGTTGGAGCTTTATAGCAAGCGATCTTCATGTCACCTATTAAAAAAACCTCAGTCTGGAAAAACCAGGTGTCCCAATACTTTTGTCCATGTAGTGCATTTTATTTCTAGTTATAATACCCAGCAGGTATTACACACCCGTACCTCCACTTGTGTTTGTTATATACGTAACTAATGTCAAATATTATCGTCTTCTTTTTTTTTGTACTTCTTTTTTTGTATTCCATGTTTCATGTTATGTAACACAACTCGTTACAACATCTACAAGAAATTAGTGGGATACTGGTGGGAAAGAAACACCTACTCGCTTCCTTTTTGAGCAGCTCTTATCAAAACCACGCAATAAACATATCTTTTGCTGACATTTATCTCGGCGGGAAAAAAAAAAAAAAAGACAAAAAGAACAAACACTGCTGATGTATAAACGTTTCCCAAAGACCTTTTGGACAATTTTATGCAGGTCTCAGTGAAGACGTGATCCAGTGAAGGTGTGAGGTGTTACAAGATGTTAGTGCCTGATGTGGAGGTAAAGTACGTCCCAAGGTAAAGCTGAGATCCACACACTCAGCTGTGGATTATCACCTTCTACCATGGTCACTTCCCGGCATTGAGAATCTCAAGCGGTCACTGATGTTTGCAGAGCAAAACTGAATGAATGGTTTAATGGTTTAATGAATGATTGTAGAGCAGTGGTCCCCAACCCCCGGTCCGTGGGTCAGTTTGTACCGGGCCGCACAGAAAGTATACATAACTTACATTATCTCCGTTTTTATTTATTATCTGATTCTGAACGGTTTTATTTTGGAAAATACAGGATTCTGTCTGATCTGTCTATGTCTCACTCTTGATGCATGTCATGATGCTTTGGTCACATGTCCTACCTCCATCCGCTACCTTCTTAAAGGGGCTCCAGTTGCTAACACATAATACATTACCGCTAAATTCAAACCCCCAAGCGAGCAAAATGAACAAAAAACAACACAGTGGATTCACGTTTATTATTAGATTTAGAAAATACCAGTTTTTATGGTCGTATCATTTTATTTTGTTGTATTTATCCACCACAACTTATAAATATTGTCCGACATTAATCCAGTCCGTGGCGCAAAAAAGTTTGGGGACCGCTTGAGTAGAGGTCACATGTGCATCTGTGCTGCGTCACTACTATTAATGACGCTGTTGGAGTTAACGCCAGGAGTTTTTCCTTCTATTTCTCATCCATCTTGTGCCCAAGCCATTAGGGGTGGCACAATTCATCGATTCTTATCGGTGCATCGGCATAAAAGTTAAGCATGCGATGCATCGATTGAAAAAAGTGTGCATCGGATATCACGGTATCACGACGCATCTTTTTGAACACGTTTGCATCAGTAAAAAAAACCGATTTATTTCTATAGAATTATTAGTAGATGCGCTGTACTTTTATTATTTAAAAAGTGACCAATATTTGATATGTAGAGCGATTTCTCTTCGATAAACCGTGTCCTGAGAGTCACATAGAATACAGATTAACATGGCAAAGGTAGAGCTGCATCCTTCTGCAGACACAACAGGAAAAGATCCGGTTTTATTTCATCTTTTTTTTTTTTTTTGCCACTACAAATGCGTGTTCGAAAAAGAACCATGCGTAGAAGTCAGAAGGCGTTTAAGAAAATTGGTGATTTACCATTTGTAACATATTTAATTGTATCGCAGAGCATTGACTCGAATAAAAATCGGATCGCACCGTATCGTAATAAGGGTGAATCGTATCGCATCGCGTTGCTAACTGCTTCATGTGCACCTTTAAATGCATCGTATCGACGGCTTTGCTTCCAGATGCGAATCGTATCGACCTCAGCCAATCAAAATCCAGTATTCACCCACATCAGGATATAATCTGATTGAAACAATGTCTAAACAACTGAAATAAAGCTGTGACATCAAAGCAGGAAGGCATTTGAGTTCTTTCCTGTAGTGGAGACCCTTTCATATGACTCGGAGAATGGGACAATAAACTTCTCCCCAGGATGCGGTGAAGATGGCGGAGATATTAGTGGGGGTGGGGGGTTTACAGGTTGGAGCTGGAACTCTGGAGTCACTGAGCACTGAGTCACTTCTCCTGTATGCTTTTGGTCTTTTGCTTCTTATACTTTATTGAGTAGATTTAGGAAATTAGAAATAGGGTACAGTGTGGAAGACAGGAGGACAAAAAGACTGTGAAATAAGCAAGGAAGGGAAAAAAGTGTGTGTGTGTGTGTGTGTGTGTGTGTGTGTGTGTGTATAAAAAGTTGTATAAAGAAATAAATTCTAGAAAGGACGAAAACCGAGAAGGAACTCATTTTAAAAGGTTATTGGGAAAAAAGGAAAAAAAGCAATGAATGCGAGGAAAAATATAGACGGAGGGAAAAAAAAACAACAACAGAAAAATGGGAAGAGGTGTAAACTAAGCGAGATCGCGAGTCGGAGTGAATGTTGTTTTGGGTTTTTTTTTTTGGCTTCAATTCAGCAAAGGAGTGAGAAATGGTCGATCTGAAGGACTCTCCAGTTCACCCTCGCTCTTTTATTCATAGTTGGACATTAACCAGCATTGTGAGAACTTTACAAAAGCTGAGCACCAACAACCCTGGAAGCCATGTGAGACTCAGTAGGTGTGCTTAATCAAAATAACAATGGTTTTCTGAAGGGTTTTTTTTTTTTCAGTTGGAAAAAACCCACAAAACACACCACTCTACATTCCCCACTAAATCAGATTCAGAGCCAAGAGTCTTGACAATGGAGTTTACAATACTCCTAAAACACTGCGAAAAAAAAACCCTGTCTACTGCAATCCACTACCTGAACACACAGGGTTTCATTCGTCTGTGCTTTTACATTCCCAATCAAAACAAATCAGCTTAATCCGTTCTCATATTATCAAAAACTGCAATCTGAGAGGAAATATTTTTCTCAAAGCCCCAGTGAACCAATGACAGCGTTTATTTTAATCCTAGGTGTGTAATATAGTGCAGTCCTCCGAGGATTAGTTTGCATTAAGATCCTTCTCGCCGGATGCTCTGCATTTGTCCGGGGAAACAAAAGCCGAAGTCGAACCCCATCTTGTAGCCTGGAGCTTTCCAACCTGATTCACGAGGCACAGGAGTAAATAATCAGCAATGCAGAAAAGTATTTTACTCTGCACGTTTCACGGTGAAAAACACTGTGTCCTTATGTAAACGTACAATCTGATAAAACACAGGATCGCAGTACAGTATGTGAAGTCTGAATTATACTACTGCAGTGGTGAAAATTCCCTGACTCAACTCCAGGATGAGCATTTTGGCAGAATATCTTGTAGGTCTTTCCTCTCTTCCTCTCTTCAAGCTGTTTATTCCAGTCCCATTCACAGTCCCAGTGCATCACCCCAGGACTGTCTATTCATATGCACATATAGAACAGTTCAAAGTTGGCTCTCGACAGAGCATGACTTCACAGCAAGATAAAGATACAAACAAAAAAACCAAAAAAAAAGCAGGCCGCCCAAGACTTTGGAAACTTTATCACAGTGCTCACAAAGTACACACTCTTTCTTTCTCTCTTTGACTGAGGCAGAAGCACCAAAAAAAAAAAAAAAAAGCAAGAGTTCTCTCCAGTTCTCAGGATAAGCCTCGTTCTGTTCCTTCATCCTGGCCGTATGCATTACAATAGGCCTCGGCTGGAACAAGAGCCTTACAGATGCAGAGGAGCAGGAAAGCAAGCAGGAGCAGAGGGCGGTGAAGAAGAACTGTGGAAATTAAAGGGCGCTGCTTGAGAGCCACTGGCTTCTTTCCAGTCAGGATAAGTCTCTTGGATTCGTTTCATGTGCTTGAGATGAGAAAGTCCTCGGATCGAGGAGTGGTTTGTTGAGAGTCAGAGTGAAGAGGTTCGGCAGTGGACTGAAAGGCTGAAGCTTTCCACGTCAGATGAAGAGTCGAATGAAAAGAAGGCGCCTGCGATACAATCTGGGTTTTTTGAGTGGTTTTTTTTTTTTTTTTAGCAAAAACAATTCTAACTATTCTGCAGTAACCCCATAGCAGGCCGCAAAAATAATCGGTCAAAGAATGGATGCGTGGATCTGTCTGCCCAGTGCAGCAGAGCGATCATAATTCAAAACAACTTCAATTAGCAATTGGTTTTAAAACATCTTGGCTTTTCATCAAACTTAGTTCTGCCAGCAAAGTCAATCTTGGTGGGAATCTAAAGGGAAAATCCTCCGCTTTTTACGCCTTAATCTTAATCCTACCGAGCCTCAGCCTAGTTACACAGAGCTCTCTGGGGGGTTCGTGTGGAAAACCTCAGCCTTGCAAACCAGTGGAGTAGTCTTCATCATGGATTTAACAGTGGTGCTCAAACCATGTAGTTGAGTTAAGGTAGAGATAATAAACTAATACTAATATCACTTTCATTTGAGTAAAAGTACAAACGTTTTTGCCTTCAAATGAACTTAAGTATCCAAAGTACTATGATTTATTATAACTATAATGCTCATGTTATCATTTTTATCACACGACTCTTTACTTAATCACCTCAGTTTATGTGAAAAGACTCGAATGTGACTCTCAGCACACTGATCTATTAACGTCCCGAGTCTGGAGTTTCTTCCATCGTTTATTCCTCTCAAAATGTTCTTCTGATCTGAAGCAGAACCGTATGTTGATGATCAGTAGATTCCACCAAGAAAACTAAGACAAGTTCAAAACTGAGCGAACGCTCGGCTCTGATTTATTCGCTCGTAAATAAATAAAAAGGGTCTGATTTTGCAGAATGTAGTTGAGTAAAAAGTCAAATATTTGCCTTTGAAATGTAGCGAAGTTACAGTAAGTTTCCCCTAAATAGAAATACAGATATGTGAGAAAGCTACTTAATTACAGTAATGAATTACATTTACTTCATTACTGTCCACCGCTGAGATTCACTGGTGATGCCAGACAAGAAAAGTAAAGAAAAATAATGAGATAAAGACACCAGGAGGCTGAAAAAGCCTGTCCTTGTTCTGCTTTAACACCGATTTAGCATACAGCCCATTTAGCATTAACCAGATCTCAGCAACAAGTAATAAACAGGTAATAGCAAAGATTGCTAAAGTGGTCAGAGAACCCGTACAGCTCATAGGCACAGGCTGTATGGAAAGAATCTCCAGCTCATACTCAAACCTGATCTAGGGAAGGGCAGGTTTTGATAGAAAACAGATGTATTATCAGATGTGCTTATTGTGGCTCAGCTCCAATCAAAAGGATTAAAAAAGGGATTCTTTCTCTCCCTTCTTCTTTTTTTTTTATCCAACTCCCACCTTTCTCTTGCATCCAACAAGCTCAGACTGATCGATTCTCATTCCACCTAGAGTTACCCCACACACACACACACACACACGCCACCACCTTCTCAATAGAAAATTCCAGAATAGACAAGTATAACATGATTTCCTTAGATGAGGAAACACATGGCGTCCTGTGGCATCCTGTGGACTCCCCCATTCAGCCCAGTCAACCTCAGGAAACAGGACTGACCCACAGATAAGCTGCTAACACAGGGCCAGTCCAAGATACGAGGTGCTATCAAAGGTGTTTCGAGAAACATGCGCTCTTCAAGGGTGGAAGAACATCACTGGAAGACGACGAGAAATCAGGAAGGCCTTTGCCCGGCTCAACCCCCAAAAATGGCGAAACCATTCAGCAACTTGCGCATGATGATCGTCGGAGAACAATTTCTTCCACACCCACCAAGAAGGAGCATGAAGCGCTTCGAAAAGAAGACTTCCAGGACACATTCCAAAAGTGGCAGGAGCGCTGGGAGCGCGGGATTGCTGTGCAAGGGGTCTATTTTGAAACTTTGTGTGGAAACGTAGATAAATATAATCACATCATATATTCTCCAGTGGGAAACAAGGAAATATTGGAGAGTCAGAACAAATACAAGGTCTTTGAAGGGGACACAGTGGATCTCCTCAACATCTTTAGCTCCAGTGTTACTTAGAAACACTACATATTGGTGGAACTTACAGTAGCTAAACTACAGCATGTTTGCAGTTCCTTAGTAATCAGTGCTTTCTTGTTTTTCCAGTGCTTTTACACTTCCACATTCTCTGGAAAGTCGCTAATGGTCCATTTCTTCATTATGCACGTTCCACTCATTTCTAAAAACCTTCCCCATTTCTAATGTTCCCATTCCCTAATATTCAGCGTCCCTTAGTTTCCAGTTCCTGTTAGTTACCAATGAGCTGAAGTTTCCACTTTCCTTATTTTTACTGCTACCTCATTTTCTCAAGTCAAGTCAAGTTTATTTGTATAACGCTTTTCACAACAGACATTGTCTCAAAGCAGCTTTACAGAAATCAACAGTTAAGGTGAATAGTGTGTATTTATCCCTGATGAGCAGCCGTGGCGACTAAGGCAGGGAAAAACTCCCTTAGATGTTATAAGGAAGAAACCTTGAGAGGAACCAGACTCAAAAGGGGAACCTCATCCTCATTTGGGAAACATAAAGAGTTTGATCATAAATCTTTCAACAATACAGAACACTGGAGAGAGAGAACTAATATAAGCACTGGAGTATAAGATTATAAGTAAATGTTCTTTCAACAGTCTTTGGTATAAAAGTAGGAGCTACTGAGCTCAACATTTGTGATCATCACAGATCCAGCATCAGCTTCTCCATGCCAGAGCCTTTAAACACTCCAGGAGGGTCCAATGTCAAAACTCCACACATGTAATGGGATCCAATTGGCACTGGTACGTCTCTAGATGGTTCCTCATTTCTTATCTCTAATATTTTTTTCCCCCTTCAGAGTCCCCTTGGCTTCAAACATTCTCCTCGTCAAACCCACGCTCTAGTCTTCTCTCCCCTTCTTTTTCGCCTCTCTGTAACACTTGTTGTGTTTGTGTAATGTGTAACGTGTCCTCACAAGGGGGGGGCTTTGCAACCGATTGAGCGCAAGAGCAAGCAAGCGAAGCAGTGTACAAAGAAAAATAAAAAAGGGAAATAAAGAAAAAGAGAGGCCCAGGGCAGCGAGTTTTCCCCCATCAGCACCTCATTATATTAGTGACGGCCTGCCATTGCAATTAAGCAGCGAGGAAGGCGTTTTAGTGTTCCACTTTTCAGCATTGTTCTCTGCATGGGGCCGACTTGTCAGCAAGAACAAAGGCAGAGAAAGGAAGCGGTGGTAAGAAGAAAAAAAAACACGAAAAAAATTCAGCCAGTTTATTGCATTGCTTCAACAATGCACTCCAACAGTGTATGGCTTGTGTAGACCATGCGTGGTTCCTAAGTGTATGTTCTCAGTGTATGGCTTGTGTAGACCATGTGTGGTTCTCAGTGTATGTTCTCAATGTATGGCTTGTGTAGACCATGTGTGAAAAATGCACATGGTTTTCTATGGCAAGTCTGTTTGTCCTCCTACAAATGATCTGTTGACAATTGAATCCTGTGGACAGGAAGTGCTTTTGAATTGTAAAGGAAGTGAGCTTAGCATTGAGGGAGCCACAGAGAGAGGAAAAGCCCCCCGGTCTGGCAGGAGAGAACATGAAGGTGCTCCACCCATTACAAACAGGACGTTCAAACTCCCTGCAGGACTCTCCATTGGTCGTCTTTATTTTCTTTCCTGTTCGTGTTCTTTCCAATAATCTTGTCCATCACCGGGTTCATCGGAATATAAAATGCCTCATGACTCTCACCCGTACACATTCCTTTAATAGCTGTGATAATGCTTAGAGGGTTTTGTGATGCAGATGTAACACCACCACGATACCGATACCGAAAGAAACGCAGAAAAGAAAAAACAAATGCACTCTGGCATCATATTACCTGTTTAATTTCCTCCAAAGATGCCTGCAGTTTTCGGGTCTCCTTTTCGTATTGCTCCCTCAGTTTATCCACCTCCTGGTCATGAGACGACACCTCCTCCTTGAGCGCCCCCTTCAGGGCGGTCAGCTCCCGCTCGCGCCTCCTCAGCACATCCTCTTGCTCCTCTTTCACCAGCACTGCTTCCTGTAGCTCCAACTTCAGCTGCATGAGGTCCTGATAAGGGTGCAGAGTGCATCATTATACATCTCAGCCCTGATACAAAACGAACAGGCTGAAATGAGCTGTTGAGGATTAAGGGCCTTGCTCAAGGGCCCTGCAGTGGCATCTTAGTGGTGGTGGGATTTGAACTCATGACCTTCTCAGCGACTTACAATTATCTAATTAATACAAATGAGCCGTTGAGGGTTAAGGGCCTTGCTTAAGGGCCCAGCATTGACAGCTTAGTGGTGGAAGGATTTGAACTTCAACCTTCTGATCTGAAGTCCAGCATCTTCACCACTGATCTACCCCTCCCTTTACTGTATTGATTACAGATCCTTTGTCCTACATTAATGGTCCAAAGAAAAAGAAGTCTGGGAAATTTCTACTGAAACCAAAAAACATTCAGCTCTGTTTTCTCGTGAGTTGCTCGTGTGCAGTTCACCTCCATCATGGACTCTTTCTCCGCACTGTCTGATTGCAAGCGTTTGGCTCCGTCCAGCTCATCGTGCATCTCAGAGAGCTGGTCCTGCAGGTCCCTGATCTCAGTCTGATACTGTTCTCTTTCCATCTTCACCTGGAAAAGCCTGCAAGACACACACACACACACACACACACTTGAACACCTGCAGACTGTTATATCTCAAAATGCCTACTGATAGAGTATTTGCAGCCTATTAAGCATTGACTGGGTCTGTATCACACACACACACACACACACACACACACACACACACACACACACACACCTGTACTCTCTTCCACCTGCCTGAAGAGTTGCAGGTAAGACATCTGCAAGAAGCTCTGTAGAGAAATACTACTCACTAAATGGCTACACAGACAAGCCATTATGGCAGACAGACAGAAAAAGACTGTAAATGCAAGACCTGTTCTCTGGATACAGCAAGTTCTCAGATCAACATCTGTGTCAATGAGTGATTTTTTTTTTACACAAGAAACCAATTGAGGGTTATTTGACTCTCGTATCAGAGAGACTTGGACTGATCACCCACACATTTCTGCCGTACACGCTGTCAAAAAGTTGGAAAGATTAATCTTATTTTTATACAACTGAGCAGTTAAGGGTTAAGGGCCTTGCTCAGGGGCGTAGCAACAGACTGGTAGTGCTGAGATTTGAACTCACAACCTTCTGGTCAGAAATCCAATATCTTCCCTAGTGCTGTCATATAGCTCTAGAGAGAAGGAACCCTAGTAGGAACCTAAGGTTCAAAGAACTCCAACCTACCAAGAGTGAATATCAATATCAAGAGCTCGACATGCCACTGTAGAACTACCTAGAAAAGTATTGGGGAGATGATTGATGCAGTCAAACCTACCCAGTCTTGGTGTCATGCTGAATTCTTTCAACTTTCCATTCATTATTCAGTCATTATCGCTAACAACTAGCATCGTTAGAACGTTAGCAAGCTTACCACTGCTATATTACTGCAAAATAGCTAAACTAGTGATTGCTAGCTCGCTAGTCATCGCAGTATCGCTGCAAAAAATTTGTTATCTGATACTAAATATCAGTAAGAAAACCACCAATTTGTAGCTAGCTAATGCTAGATAAGTTAGCTAATTAGCTAAAAATGAATGCTAGGTGAAAAAAAAATATGCCTTATCTTATCGAGTGATGAACCGATTATGGTGATAAAATCTAGCTGATTAAAGATGGAGTGTGATATTTAATGATTTAATAATAGCTTGTAAAAATGTGGAAAAACAATGCTTTAGCCCACAGTGCACTGGATTTTTAATTATTTTATATTTAACAAAACTTTTGGACAAAACTTTCAGGAAAACCTGATTTACTTTGGTGTCTCGCAAATCCAGTGAAAGTGAATCTTACTCTTCCAGCGTGGTGCGTAGATCAGCCTCGGTTTTAACCAACTTGTCCTTCAGTTTGTTACATTCAGCCTGATTAAATTCCAGCTCTTTTTGCAGGTTCTTAGCTCCAGCTCCAGCCTTTTCCTGCATCTCAGTCAACCCCTTTCGCTTCTGTTTTCAAACGATTTCATATTAGAGGTCATGCATGCATACATACATCATAAGTGTACACGATTTTAATAAGTGTATACGAGTTAATAAAGTCTGTCTGTGCAGCGATACTATATGGATAGAAGTTAGTGGACACCTGGAACAAATACCCTAGATTTTGAAGTCAGGTGTCCCAATACTTTTGTCCATACAGTACATCAACAGGCTTTTTTTTTTTACATTGTAAATATATATTGTATATGTTTATAATGTACATGTATAATTACCTTGCTTTCATCCTCTAGCTGTTTTTTCAGACTTGTGACCTCTTTTTCCAGTCTCTCCTTCTGCTCCTGCAGGGCTTTGGCCTGGGCTGAAAGGTCTGGAGACTACCAGGAGGAAAAACGTTCCAACGTGACTAGTAACATCAACATTATGCAACAGATAGACTCATGATTGTGACTAAAATATTCTAATGATTTTTTTTGCATATGCAATGACATGCGCTTTTATCCAACCTCAAAGTTCAAAGAGTTTCATTTGGCTGCTCGGTGATCCGATTAACGGGGAAAAAGAAAAGGGGGATCATTTTACTTGGCAAGAAGCAGAGGTTTGGATTTTGGCAGCGTGTTGCTCCTTACAAAATTTTGTACTCTAGAGCGTTCTCATTCAGCATGCACATGTTTAAACATTAGCCACGATGGCAGCGCCGGCTGAGTAAATACAGGCAGTGAGGTGAAAACCACTGTGAGTGGACAGTCCGTGATAAGTAGCTCGTAGCCTTGCCTTGTTCTAAGCCCTATTACTGCAGCACAACAACGGCTTACTTTGGTCTCCGCTTGCATGCTTCCAGTGGCCCGTGACTTCAGGGTCTGGATTTTCTCAAACACCAGGTTGACCTTCCTCTTGGTGGTGTCGTCGCTGTCACCGCTCCTAATGAACACACAAGGACATACAAGGTGTGGGCAAAAGTATTGGGACAACTGGCTTTTTTTGTATAGGATGTGGTCTACTCCAACAAGGAGACCCATAACAAAGTGCACAAAGTCAACTTCATGAAGATATGGTTTGGAACTGGAAGATTTCCTGATATAATAAAGCGCCGATCTCAACCGTACTGAATACTTCTAACACCACAGACCTCCTCATCTACATCAGGGCCTGACTCACACCCTTGTGTACGAATGAGCAGAAATCTCCACAGAATCTAGTGGAACATCTTCCCAGAGGAGTGGAACTAGAGCAAAAGGGAACTAAATGTGGAATGGGACGTTTAAAAAGTACATGGTCAGGTGTCCAGAAACTTTTGCCCATGTAGTGTATGTTATTCTCATATACTGTAGGTGTGAACAATTTATTGTTCTGCCCTGCGTGTGAATATGTGTGTGTGTGTGTGTGTGTGTGTGTGTGTGTGGAAAAAGAGACTTAGAGTTTAATCCTTGACATTTCTTGGAAAAAAAAACAAAAAAAAAAACTAACTCTGGCTCGAAGCCTAAGCAGCAAGGGCAGAACGTTTCGCTTTGATGTGTCGCTTCATGACCTGCCCACCGTAATTACCCTTTCTCTTCAGGCACATGCGTTCGAGAAGTGGGAAGCAGAGCGCAATAATACACGTGTTTGCGTTGCGTTTATCTAAAACGACCTTTTGTTTTTCGAAGCTTCCTCGCACCGCGTCCACGCCTGGCTGAACAACATTTAATGTCATCACCTACTGAGGACTGGAGCTGCTCGAGATCACTGAATAAAACATGCTTTTCCTGACGCAGACATGACACACGTGCATGGGCCTCTTTCTAAGTACTGACCTGAGCGCTGTCTAACAAAAACCTGAGCTTACTTTTGAAGAACGGACACCGGATCCGAGCTCCGCCTATTCTTTAAACACACACGAGCCACAATCGCTGCTTCGTCTTTCTGCAACAAGCACATCAGGAATGCAAAAAAAGGAGGACGGAGAACTCCGTATTAACCGAGTGTACGATTACGCTCATGTATTTACTG
This sequence comes from Silurus meridionalis, assembly GCF_014805685.1. NCBI lineage: Eukaryota > Metazoa > Chordata > Actinopteri > Siluriformes > Siluridae > Silurus > Silurus meridionalis. The sequence continues at coordinate 2,387,971 of NC_060909.1, forward strand.
AGTATTGTAGTACTTAAGGACTCCTATTGTATTTCTGATGCAGAGCGGAATTACACAGGGACAGGAAACAGGGAATTTTTTAGTCCTTGTTCAGCAGGACAGAACAAATCTCCAGAAACAGGTGGAAGGAGACGCCTGGTTCCAAATCGAACTCCCTGTAACAGTCTCGCATGTTCCTCCCTTAATTCCAGAGAGTGAGTCATGTAGGGAGTAGGATAATAACCCATGGTATTTGCAGGAGGTGAAAATGAATCATCTGGAGAAAATAACACCTCATAGTTTTGTATATATACACGATACCAAAAAAAAAAAAACATAAGCTGAAGATAACCAGAATCGTACTGGTGTGTCTCATTGGTTACACTGACGGTTGTGATTTTTCCAGGAAGTTTTGTACATCGTGTACCTGGAGATGAAGTTTTGGGTGTGCGGTTGTACAGAAGTGTTTTAAGGGTTTTTAAGACGTTTCTTTTGTTTCTATGCCACAAACTAGATAAAAAGATCTGGAAAGTTCTGTGGAGTCCAGAAAGTTTTGTCTCCAACAGAAGAACTCGTGTAATCAGACTCCCTCACCACCACAGACACACAATAAAGCTTAATAGTTTGGGGTTGTTTTAGAGCAGGGAAGGTTGAAGACTTATTCCTCAAAGTGAAAGGAATCCTGAACCAACATGGCTATGAGGTGATGATATCTACCATGGAACGACTTTCCCAGTCACCACACCTAAATCCTAGTGAACTGCTCTGGGATGAACTGGATCGTAAAGAAATCTCCAACATATTTGGCAAGTTTTATAAAAAAGACACTGCAAAACATTGTAGCTGAATTTTTGCAGAAAGAACCGTATGAATGCCGAGAGCGTAAAACCGTTCTTCATGCAGAGGGAGGATTTTTTCAATGAGAATGAAGTAAAACATCTGGACATTAATAGATTTTTTGATAAAGAAAATCCTTATAGCGTTACATTACTGAGTTTGTTGCATAGAAACTAATAAAACACGCATGCGTTTCTCAAAAAAACATAAAAGACGAGGTGTTTCCAAACTTTACACAGACTCTAAATATGTGTATATTACATTTTTGATGTTTTGCTGAAATGATTTAGAATCATAGCGATGACTGTAGTAGCATCAAAACACGCTAAACATTCAAACCTGTTTTTGAAAACTCACCCATCTTTGAGGTAGTTAAATAAGATCTGCTTGGCCGTCTCTTCATGCGTTTGTTGTGAAAGCTCTTGTTGGCCTTTCAGAAGATCAGGTGTTGTCTGAAGGAGAAAAAAAAAGCATAAAATAGGTCATGCATAAAACAGTAGGTCCAAAGACCAGGTTTGTGCATGAAACTATAAATGAGCTGTTTTGCCAGGAGAAATGAATTCTTCCACAAAGGTTACAGCTCCGGTGCAACCTGATCTCTTCACACCGCTAGATAAAGTGATAAGATTGAAATCCCACATACCTCAGCAACCATTTCATTTGCCTTCTTATCGCAGCTTGGAGCCGCTTTAAACAAAGACATTGTAGCCACGCTGGTCACAGTTTTCGTGCTTTGCTGCATTTTCTTGGCCTCTGTTCCCTTGTGATCCACAACAGGGAGAACGGAGGGCCGAATCAGTGGTTTCTTATAGCCTATGAAGGAATCTGCGACGCTAGGCATCGCTCCTTGGGGAGATCCTGGTTCGCTGCTGATCCGCTTCTGGGCCACTTCTCTGTAAGCCGTCCTTCGTCCAATAGAGGAAAACGGAGACTTCTGTAAAAGTTGCGAGGGCTTCAGGACGTGCTCATTAGACCTTCCTCGGTTACGACTCACCTCGTCCAAATACTCGGTGTCTCCCTGAAGGCCAAAAGGCAACGCGCTATCGACGCTACGGGAACGTTTGCGATCTTCCGGGTTGATGCGGTTCCTCCGACCAGTACGTCCTCGTCTCTGGTGGCTTTCTTTTCCATCAAACTTACTGATGAGCTCGTCTACTCCTGGGATGGAGCCAGTGTCTATGTCTCGGCCCGTTCCAGGCAGGAAAGGGATGTAGCGGCGGTTCTCGTGGCGATTAATGCTGTCCGCGTATAGTGCCTCAAACTGCTCCTCCTTGGTAGGAGTGGTAGAAGATATGGATGAATTACGAGAGCGCGAGGACTGAAGCACAGGGCCACTGGAGTCGGTTCTTCTTAAGGGAAGTATGTCTGGCTCCCTGTGCCTTCGCTCCAGACTGGAGTTTGTACTGCTGGTTGTACTCGGAGTTCTGTTGGAAAATGGTTCTCCAGGAACACTGGTTGTAGAAGACACCTGTGGAACCGGAAGTCGCTGGGAGGGAGCCTGGAAAGTAGACGGTGGCTGAACTTGAGACTGTGATTGAGGTTTAATTGAGGATTGTGCTTGGGCTGGAGGTTTGGCTTGAGACTGGGGTTTAGATAAATCCTTTTGAAGCTGGACCCTAGATGAGTACGTTTGAGGAAGAGAATGAGGCTGAGCCCACTTTCTTATGTCCTGTGCTGGTGGATCTGTGCTTCTGGGTTGTTCCGGGGTAGATGATTTGGAGCCTGGAGAGTTTGTTCTCGGCAGAGAGCCTGGATATGCGTTTCTACTCTCAGCAGCAGAAAGAGGCTGAGGTGAAATGCTGTGCAGGTCACCAAGCACATTACGCTCTGGGTCATAAGGCTTGAGGAGCTCTGGATGCTTTTGGAAGTTTAGCAGACTGGACGGTTTCTTTGCCTGAGCGTCTCTGGGTTCAGAGAGATCACTGTAAGGGTTGACATACGGAACCTGATGCTGGGCTCGGTATTCAGCGAAGGGGTTATCAGAGAGACTTTCCCTGGTTTTCTTGAAGTCGTATTCCTGAAAGTTATCAATAAAGGACCTTTCAGTGTCATTGAACCCATTATTGTTGGTGGGGGCTGCATAAGGGTTGAGTTCTCGTTCTTGATTATTTAGAACAACATACGGGTGTCCGTCTATGCCTTGGACCCTGATACTGAGGCCATAGCCGCTTTTATTTTGGCCTCTTGGGCGTGCAGGGTGAGTGTAGCTCGATTGTAGTCCGGTATTTGGAAGGCCACCGACTTTATAGGACTCCATCAAGAGAGCTGAGAGATGAATTTCAAATCCTGCTCCTTGAAAATGCCCACCTCTGCAAAAAAAAGCATTAACCGGTTAATTTTCCGAAAAACAGATATCTTTAAATCCAAATGACTTCTGGAAACATTCATAAAACTGGCCACTAATGAAAATGTTGTGGACCTTTGATTCGTTCATCGAGTGAATATACTGTGTATGCATGTTCAGCCTGTAATCTGGATTAAAAATCCCTTTCACTGGGCATTGCAATAGTCAAAACTCTGTAAATAAAAGCTGCTGAAAGACACAAACAGTTATTATATAAACACAGTGATTACACAGCAGACACATAATAACCTCTGGAGCAATGACTCATTCAAGACGTTCATTCAGGTACAGTACATGCCAAAGCCGCTGGATTACATGGGCATGCCGAATACACAGGAAGTTATAACAAATCAGTATTTCAGCTTTGTATTCTTAATGAAATAAGAAGTCAAAAGGGTACTATGACTGTGAGAGTCTTTCCTGCTTCATGCTGATTTATAATTTTAATTTTCTGCTCTAAACTGATGGCCTACCTCTTCTTTTTTCACTACAAGCAGGAGACATATTTGGGTGCTTAAATTGCTGTTTAAAACTGAAAAAAAATACACACTGACACAAATCTACTCCATCGACCGCTAGCGAGAGTGGGGCATCTGACAGGGTGAGAAATACGCTCATGCGTCCAACGTATCCTACATCGTACACTGCTGACTGTTGCAAGAAATTATTTATATTTTTACAATTTTGTCGTATCGTAAGATCAAAAAATCTAACCATCGTAACTCGGTGACCATCTGTAATAGGATTTTTTTTTGGCCTGTTCAATATCTGTACTATGTGGGGTAGTCTGGGAAAATCTACGAGATGTTCCTTTAGCTACTTCCTACAACCATTGGATTGGATATCAGTCGTCGAAATGTCTGTAATAGGGTTAAACTTAAAAAAATAAAAATTCTGTATTTGGTTATTGTGCATTCATCAAACTCACAATACCAATTATGATCAATGGCCTCAAGTAATCAATATTTACAATCTCAGATTTAGAATAGTTGATTGATCCAATAGGGAAACTGTTGGGTTGCAGTTGCTCACAGTAAAATTAAAGTAAAATTAAATATAAGAAATGCAAATAAAATATACATAATTTATATATTAAGTGAAAAGAAATGAAATGTGCAGCAGCAGATGGCAGAAAAATCGAGCTAAATTTATAGTTATACAAAATATTGCACATGTAATCAATTATTATTAGTGCACTGAAACTAATGCACATAATTGCCCAAGAATTTCAGTGGGAGGCAGGTGTATTTTCTGGTGGATAAACTCCAATCTGGAGCCTTTTAGGCAAATAATTAATGATAAAAAAGAAACTAGAGCAACATATTCAGAGATCGCAGACATTCTAGCAAAACATGGCGTGGGGCGGGCAAGGGGCGGGGCAAGGGGCGGAGCTGTTCTTCAACTAGCGTCTGAAGATCTTGTTCACGATGGAACTTTGTAAGAAGAGGACGTGTGCGAGACTCCCATTTCCTGCCATTCTTCTTTTGCTTTTGAAAAGTACCTGCTGATTCGTATGAACTTCGGAGTGAAGCTGGAATGATTGATCAGTTATTTTACATCTGGGTTGCTCAAGAATCCAAACGTTTGACTCAAAGTGAAAAGAATGAGATGGCGCAAAACTATAAACGAGGCGTTTTTAAAACATTTTGGGCACAGAACATATTTTTTATACAAAAATTCAACAAGGGCCCTTAGAAACTCCACCCCAGCTGGGCAACACGGCATCATTCCAAGGATATTTAAAAGCTGTGTAACCTACAATTTGCCCTACATGCCAACCAGTCATGACTCAAGTTACACATCTATTAGTCAAAAAAGGACACTAATAAACAGGGTTGTGCCTGACCCCACGGTAATACACATATCACCCCCTAGCAGGCACCAGAGTGGCAAGACGCCTTTATCTACACGACTAGAAACCGTCATTGTTCCTGTTATCAGCCGACTCCAGTGATAACACAAACAAATAAACACATTTCCCACTGGATCGCTTCGACCCGACATCACACAGGCCCGAGACTGAAAGGTTTCCATGACGAAGCACCACATTGACCACAACAAACACCTCGCCTCTAGATCTGCATATTAATACCCCCGCATGGTCTCTTCTTACTAAACTTCATAACACAAATTCAAATGCAAAAGAGCATGTAAAGAACTTTCTCCTGGTTCAACACGCAACGAAACCGGAAAATCCCGACCCGTCCAGAAAAGAGAGAACAATGAGATGTTGGCTGTCCAATAGGAAAAAAAAAGAGGGAAATACTTCGCTTTAAGGCTCGGGATCACATTTTTCCGTGTGCAAGAACTTCAGAGTGATAACACAGCACTTTTCCCATTTACTGCATCCTCTGGAAGTGCTAAAGTTCTGCAGTGTGATGGCAAGGAAGCCGACACGACCTGCTGCATCCCTGCTGCATCTTACATCCGAAGCCCTCGAACCTTTCGTTCGGTCGCGGGTCATGTCACCATGCCAAAGCGTGACTTTGAAGCTTGGAAAAACAATGAAGCTGACCCTAATCTAACTCTGGAACATCTGCGAGGAAATTCCAGCTGTGACGAAGTTGACGTCTGAGCTTCAGATAATAAAGCGTCTCTTTGCTTACAGAGCGTCAGGACTGGAAATGATTTCAGTTCATTGTTCTTCACTCATGACCAGTGGATACTTTCAAGTTCATCATTTTTGTGAAGACGCAAGGTCAAGAATTATAACAATTCACCAACTGCTACTCAGACCTTCTCGTTGACAGCCGTCCACGTGCATCTGAAGATCGAGGAGCGACCGAACTGCACCATGTTCTGATGTCCTGCTCTAAATCAACCTGCATATGTATACAGAAACAAATCTTCTTTGTGTGTCTAGAAGACCTTCGCTTCGTCTGGAGTTTTATTAACGTTAACCAGCTAACGAACTCCAGTTCTCCTGGTTTTTTGGTGGTGGTGGTTTGACTTGCACTGATCCCAGGAGAAGCTGTAGTTCATTGGTTAGGACTTTGGACTTCTGGACGTAATGCCATGAGTTCAAACGCAAAAAAAAAAAAGACACATGCACTGATTCTCAGTAGTTAAAATCCTGACTGTAATCCTGTAGTACATTTAAATAAACAGTATACAGGCAAAAGTATTGGGACACCCAACCTTTCCAGCCATATGTGGTTCTTCAAACTGTTACCACAAACGTCTTTGGATGTGGTGGTACGAAATAATCCCTTCAGTTAAACCACAAACATGTTCCAGCATGACATTAATCCTGTGCACAAAGTCAGATCCATGAAGATATGCTTTTCATGGGTTGGAAGTGTGCGGAAAATTCGGAGTGGCCTTCTACAGATCTCAATTCTACTGAACATTGAATGTGAATGCTGACTGCACACCAGGCCTCCTCACCTCACCCACACCAGATCCTGACTTTACCGACACCTTCATTCCTGAATGAGCACAAATCTCCACAAAATGTAGTGGAACATCTTTCCAGACGAGTGGAGCTCATTAAAAGGGGACTAAAAACAAAATCTTATGCTCAAAATTTAATTTTGAATTGGACAAAGTGGTGAGAGAAAGCTGTTGACGCCTCCTCACCTGCATCTACAGGTATCTCGCAGGGGATCTGAATCACTTAAGCATAAGCTTTACATATGATACAGCTAAGAGGAAATAAACCGGTATGATCTGTTTTCTAGAACGGAAAGCCTCCAGGAGAAACTCTCTGACCTCTTTTGTAGAAAACTGTTTCTGGATCTTCTACTTGGACTGAAATAAACATTCTACAGAAGATAAATAACTCTGGGTAGATGTTGATGATGAAGATGTGTTCATGTGTTAAATAATCCAGACATGACTATAGGCATTTAAGAGAAACAAACTTTGAGCTCCAAACTCCTCTCCAAAATCCTGAGATGATCCCAAGTGATTCTGTTACTGTTTCTAAATAGCGCTCATAAAAAAACACACCCTCAGAAATACTTTATTGATGAGTTTCCACGCAGTTTGAACAACTTGATCTACTGTACATGAGATCTTCTGCCCAGAATGCTGACTTGTGAAGTTTCCATGCTTCAGAAAACAATTTTTGTTACAATATAACAAAAAAAAAAAGGTAAGAAAGAGAAAACTTACCGAAAGCAAGTTATTAATCACAATAAAACTCCGCACCGCGATCAGGCTGCGATAATAAACCCGGAGAGAAGGAAACCCCGAGCCCCTGCCCCACTGACTTTCTCAAAGTCAAACTTATTGCCTATTGCTGTGCTTTCAGGGGCAGTTCCACTTAAACCACCAGTTACGCGCTGGAGCTTTAACCACGCCCCCAATCCATCCCTATACCCCGCCCACTTCTCACCCCCCTCTGTCTGTTCCGCTCCGCGTAGCCACGCCCCTAAGATCATCAAACACGCTGCGCCGATAACTTCTATCAGTACTCAGAAAGCCCCGCCTTCTTCGCCCCTTTCGCCCCGCCCACTCTGTCTACAGGGGTTTCTTTATTTACTTTTTCTTTTGAGACTCTGATAACGTTAGAATTGCAAATGACCTGGAACCATGGCAACCACTTTACTTTAACAACAGGCGTGAGATTTTATATTTTTTACCACTTTGATATATATATATATATATAAATATAAATTCTGTTTATTACTTCTATATCATCATCTGCACCCTTATTCTTATTCTTTTTAAATAATATACAGCTTAAAAAAGTTACATTATTAAAAAATGTGGACATTCACAGACTCAGAGTTCAATCAACCTGCACCAAAAAAAACAAACCGAACAATTTTTTTTTTATTTTTAATTTTATAATCTTTATGAAAATTATTTTTACATCAAACAAAGGCTTGCGTCCTAATTTTTTTCCTGAGAGAAATATTCACAAAACTGATGAATATAAAGAATTAAGTGCTTCTTTAATAGCAAAGGAATGTGGTATAAATAAATTAATGAATAATTAAATACATGATCATACATTATTTACTTACTTACATTATACATTCATATAAGTTAAATAAATTATTTATATATTATGAATTATTTAGATGTAAATTATACATACATGATATATATAAAAAAAATGCTTCTTCTTCTTTTCCTTACTGTTGTTGTTGTTACAATAATAATTATAAATAAATTATGATTTACTTTTATAGCGCTGTACTTTTTAGAGATGTATGAAGAACTTCACATTTAAATACCAACAGCTCCATCTAGTGGCCGAGTTAACACACATGCTCATGGCCATGTAAACGAGTTCTCTTTTTTTAGTCCCTCTGTCAACTCAGTCAACTCAGTTCTGTTTCAGTTTATTTTCCCATCACTGTGTGTTTGGTATTTTCATTTAAAAGTCAACATTCCTACATGCAAGAAGATCAGATCAGATCCCAACAGATTTCACTAAAATCAGCATGAGATGTGTTACGTAAAATCGACTGCATTTATTTCTTGTTCCTCCTGAACACTCGTTATATGTAAGATTAGGTTTTTTTTCAGGCCACACATGCAGTTTCTCAATCCATCAACTTCTGGCTTCTATCAGCAGTTGAAGTCCTTGAGGTGAGGTACGTGAATGAAAAGTGATTTTTTTCCTTCCATTTGCTTGCATTCGAGGCCTCGGTTGCTTCATGGCCACGGACTCAAGGACACTGAGGAAATATTAAATGCTTTCTGGCCAACACATTGTATAGAGATGCAGCTGCCCCCCTCCTTTTGTTGTGGCTCAGTGCTTTTTTTCCCCTGTCTCTGTGTGTGTGTGTGTGTGTGTGTGTGTGTGTGTGGGAGGACAGTGTTGTGCTCTGAACTCTAGTGCTGAAGTCAAGTTACACAGCTATACAATAGTCTCTCTGTTCAGGGCGGAAACCCTGTTCGTTTGTGTTCACTAGGGAGCGCTGTCTTTCTCTTTTCGGCACAAATCCGGTCCAGAATTCTGATTCTGGTCAGGAATGGAACGGCTGTGCCAAAAAATAAAGTATACGAAGCTCCACCCGTACCACAAACGCAGTTCAGCTACACTAAACAACTCGACACACGACTTCGATTTAGGAATGTGGTTTGTATGATGCTAATATGGAGGCCATGTGGTTTCTTTAACCGTCAGCTATAAAAGTAAAGAAGAAAAGTTCAGACTCTGGATATATTCAGCTGATTGGCTACATTTGGGTTGCAAACATCAATGTTTCGTTTTGGGCCTGAATGGGTGTCAAACCTACGGTCCGAGATTTTGGATCAACAGCTTCAATTTCACTTGTTTGCAGTCACAACATGCCAATAGTTCGCTGTGATGTACAGCATGATATCAGCTGTAGGGGGCGGATTTCATTTTTTAATGGACGTTGTGTTCAATAGTTATAACCAAAGACACCGTATAGATTACGCCTCGTGTTTCCTCTTCCTGGCAAATCTTCAGCTTTTCTGGATTTAAAGATACTAATTTGTTCTAATTTGCTCCACTCTTCTGGCATGATGTTCTACTAGATTTTGTGGAGATTTGTGCTCATTCAGATACACAAGGGTGTTCGTAAAAGTCGGGTACTGCTGTAGGTGAGGTGAGGAGGCCTGGGGTGCAGTCAGCGTTCACATTCATTGTTCGAAAGGGGTTGAGGTCAGATCTCTAAAGAGCTTCATAGAGCTCAGATCTTCAAGTTCAAGTGGAGGGAAAATGCATCCAAAGGCATCCTATACATTCGTGCAAACAGTTTGACAGAGAAAAATAAAGTAAAATCTGAGGCACGGCCTGGACGTGTGTTCAGGTGCAGCAGGGTTGGTGATGAAGTTGATAAAGATGATGATGAGGGTGGTGCACAGGTGCTGCACTGGTTACTGCTGGGTTTCCACGACTCAGCTACTTTTCTCTTCGCACAGCCTCAGGTTTGAACTTTCAGGCTTGTTTTGGCTTAAAAGTCTCCGAAAAGCAAATATATAAATCTGGATGTCCAGCCAAGAGAAATAACCGTCGAGCCAAACGGACCGTCCAGTAAAGGATACGCTCTGGCGTATGGCGGCGCTCGATCAGACGGCGGTGACGCGAACCGTGCCAGTCGTCTGGCTCGTCTCAGTCAAACACACCAGAGCTGAGGCCTGGTGGTCTTTAGCTCACAGAAAACATGCCTGTTTCACTCTGCGACCGCAAATAAACACGTAATGGCATGTTCGAGTCAGGAAGGAGTGCATACCCACACACCCACACACACAGGAAATGAGGCCAAGTCTTCCCACCCTCTCTGAGCCACAGATGAGGTGTCTCCGCACTGGATGGAGGACAACATGAGCATCCAGTTTTACTGAGCTGGACACGTCCCGAGCGTGACTCCGCGATCAGACCCGCCACGGACACGACTAGAAACCATCTTGCTCTCACATGTACAGAAAGCTAATGCGAGCCAGATGTGTTGGACCGGAGAGACAAGCAGTTTAGTCTTTTAATTGGACAGCCAGGACTGATGTCAGCGCACAAACACGCACAGATGAGACAGGGGATGTATTTCCTGTCCACGATTCACTGTTCAAATCAGATCCGAATAGCTGTGCTCCTCAACACCTTAATGCTAACGAACACAAAGACATTTGGGGACATTTTCGGAGGACATTTTACAGACAGCACTGAGTTTAGACAACAGAGGAAAAACGAACCAAATACGGTTACGCCGAAATTTACTTTTCTGCCTTAAGAATTAAAGATATTTTGAGGACATACAGATATCTTTAGGAATACAGTGCAACCTCCATACTCGCGGGGGTCACGTTCTCTGCCCCCTCGCGAGTAACATAACATAAAATGGTGAGGTTTTCGACTCCTTTTCGAGTTAGTCTCAGTCCGGTTCCAAATGAAAAGTCAGCAACTATCGAGGTCGCGAGTGTCGAGGTTCCACTGTACTTATAGACTGTTTTAAGGAGATTTTTGGAAACATTAAAAAACATTTCAAGGACGTTCTGAGGACAATGTAAGAACATTTCAGGAACAATTTGAGGAGCCTTTGAGAATATTTTATGCATGGCAGAACATTTCAAGGTCGTTCTGAGGACAACCTAAGAACATTTAAAGAGATTCTGTGGACATTTCACCACTATTTTTTAAAGACATTTTAAAAAACCTTTGAGAATATTTCGCGAATATTCTGAGAGCTTCTTCTTCTTCTTTTGGCTGCTCCCATTAGGGGGCGCCACAGCAGATCATCCGTCTCCATACCCCCTGTCCTCTACATCTGCCTCTTTCACACCAACTACCTGCATGTCTTCCCTCACCACATCCATAAACCTCCTCCTTGGGCTTCCTCTTTTCCTCCTTTCTGGTGTCTCCATCCTCAGCATTCTCCTACTGATATACCCCATGTCCCTCCTCTGCACATGTCCAAACCATCTCAATCTCACCTCCCTCACCTTGTCATATTTTGAGAGCATTTGGAAATATTTCGATGGAACTTCAAAGAGAAACCGAGGAGATTTAAATGACATCAGCACTTTGAAGAACAAAGAAAAACAGATTTTTTTTAAATATTGAATTCCAGACCAACATGGACGTGCTGGAGTTGATAATGTAGTAAAGACTGAAAGTTAAAATTAAAGACCGACACACACTCCTACCTCGCTTTAACAACAACAACAACAAAAGCAAATGACAGGATTTGTCCTCTTTCAACAAAAACAACAGTTTGTACTGTATAAGAAAGTGGAAGACTGCGTGAGACAAGATTTTAAAGCATGGCACCGGATGCAGGCTTGCTGCTATCACACTTTATTAAAAATAGAAACATGTGCTCCATAAGTACTTCTTTTGATACAGACTACAATGGTCCACTGATATGCCTTCAAATAAAAAAAATAAAAAAGAATCAGTTAACATGGTAGAAAACACACTCGTCTGCATGTCTGAGTTCTTCATTTGGCCTAAATCCACTGTAGAAAAGTCTTCTAAAGACGAGATGCTGTGGCAGGACTGCATACGTACAGTAACAACCCGATCTTTATTAATACATTGTGTTTTTTTTTATTTTTTTTGTACACGAGCTCAACAAACATAAGAAAACAAATTCAAATCAATAAACCGAAAGCACTGGAAGGTAAACAGGAACAAGGATTCGTCCGGAGAAGGAAATAAATCACGTACAGTCTGGTTAAAAAAAAGATGGCACATTTATTGCTACATAAATGTTATATACATATTTGTGTTTTCTGTTACAGAGACAGAATTTTTTGTTTTTTTTTACTTCTTTGCTGCTGGTTTTCTTTCATTCTTCAATACCTTGAATTTTTGGGGGTTACAGGAGTACAAATCTGTTCATCCACCAACAACGCAAAAACTGGAGCCAGAGCACATCCTATAGAACATGGAGCTCGTACACACACACACACACACACACACACACACACACACACACACACACACACACACACACACACACACACACACACACACCACTCCTACTAGCTTCTGCACTTTGAAGATGCTATTCATAAATTCTCAGTTTTGGGAAATAACCGTACATTTGCATGTGTGTGTGTTTGGTTTTTTTTTTCCTTTACTATCTAATATAGTAAAATAAAGTAAGAAACTTTTTACTCAAAACTTTTTCGATTTCAAAAATCTAGAAAGAGTAATATTTAGAATTCAAGAAATGTTCTTACAATAGTATCGTATAAAAGGCTAACTACAGTGAAAAATAAGCCAAATGTTTTTTTTTTCCTTTTTTTTTTATATACTTCTTTTTTTTTTTCTTTTTTTTTTATAGAGGGAAAGCGTCATGGCGTTATAACAAACATATCTAACATAAACAACAGAGGAGCGAAGGAACAAAAAAAGCAAGAAAAAAAAACGCAGAAAGCTGGAAAAAGAAAAAAAAAAAAGAAAAATGACAGAACACTCGATGGGCTTCAGCCAGCCAGCAACACCACCACGAGCTCTTCAATACTGAAATGTAGAACAAGGTCACGAAGACCAATACAGCTACCATGAGGATTTTTCGGGGAGGAGGGAAGTAAAAAAAAGAGAAGGATGGAAAGAAAAGAAAGAAGGGATGGAGGGTTCGATGTGCTGATTAGACAGGCTTGTTTGTTTGTTTGTTCTTCAGACTTTGTCTTTCTAATGTGGCAGTTATGTTTGAACGTGCAGACGGAAGACGAGTCGGAAGGATGGAGGGATGGCGAGAGGAAGGGGAAAGAAAAGAGAAATAATTAAGACCAATAAGGAAATAAAAATACACACAAAACAATTGATGTTGAAAAAAAAAAAAAAGAAATGTTTGTGTTCATGGTTTCACCTGGGTGCTGATTTTTGTCGTCACAGCGTTCCTAGTTTGGACATCACCCTCTCACACACACACACACACACACACACACACACACACACACACACACACACACACACACACACACACACACACACACACACACACATTCTGATCACTGTATCAAGTACTTCACTGCTTTGGGGGAAAATCCATCCTAAGTAACTTAGAATATCTTTCTTCTATTCTCACACAGGACAGTATACGCTTTACTATGAAGCCTAGAAAGATGCTTTGTATACAATTACAAATAAACATATAACGTCGTGGTTACTTCGAGTAATGGTCTTTTTTTTTGTCTTTTAAAAAAAAAATGTTACTGCTTTCAGACAAAAAAGAAATTCAAAGCAAAACTTCGATTCAGGCCAGACGATGCTGTGGTCATCGTTTGTTTTCGAGTCTACTCCGCCTGCGACTAAATTCTCAGCTCGAGGGCCGACGCCGTCCGACTGAGCAGAGACCAAATAATGTAACATCGGGAAAAAAAATCCCAACGAACTGCTATAAATGGAAATATGCCGTGTTTTTATTTCTTCCCGTTTAACACTATATGGCTGAAGAGTTCGAAGGAGCCGCGGTCGGTTCCTTCGTTCCTTCAGTTAAGACACTATGAAGTATGTAGGGAATGCTGGGGGAGGTCTAGGAGCTGCTCTGCTCTCTGGGTTTGAACTACGCACTAATGACTATAAACATGTCTGCCTTGTGGTTGACCTCTGACTTTTCAGTAAAGCTCCAGTTTGCCATCCGGGACTTTAAGTCTGTTGGACAGAAAAAGACAGAAAAAACGCCTGGGTCCTGGAGTCTCGACTAAACACGCATCGTTATAGGTAGTTTTGGTTTTTTCGTGCTGTTGTTCTGTAGAATGGATCGATCATAAATATAAATAATATATTATTCTTTTTAGACAAAAAAAGGGGGGGAGGACCGTTTGATACTTTGATCGTTTGAGACGCCACGGACGCGAGGACGATCCGATCCGGATGAGTCGTTTCCATGGAGAATCGCTCGGCTTGGCAAACTGAAGATCTACTGAAATGCCAAACAGCTTCTTCTTAAAGTCGTAACTTTCCCTTTAAAACATAAGAGTTCAGTAACATAATAAATAGGAAACAAAATGAAACAAAACAAACCAATAAGAAAAAAAAAAGATAAAAAAAATTGCTGTTACAATGCATTCGTCAATTCAGTTTTAGGCACAATGCAACTTCCACGTGGAGGGTGGAGGGGGACTGCGACAGTCTCTGATTGTACAGATGTGACACGCTGCATCGCAGACAGCGATATGTGCTTAAAGAGCTTTCGGGGGGGGTGTGTTTTGTTGTTGTTGTTTTGTAAGTGTGTTTCTCGTAGGGCAGAAATTCGCTATACAATTTTGGACTTTTGGAGGAAGTTTGGCATTTGCCAGTTTTCTTCGAGCTCAGGCTTCGCTCGGCTGGAATTTAGCTTGGAGTGGTCTCTGTCTTTTCAAATTCGTGTCACAAGCTGCGAGTCCTGTCTGCGCTTGGAAAGCAAAGTCACCAACGCAATCTTACACGCTCCGTCGGCATTCACTTCCATCTGAAAGGTCAAAACGGAGAAACCGTGAGTGGGATTCCATCAAAATACTGAACCCCAATAACACACTGCATCATCGGGTTTACCTGCCTAGTGCTCACAGATGCCCCATGGGGTTGGATGTGTCTGTAAGCCCGGGGTGAACAGATGAATGAGTCTGCTGTGGTTCCCCCGAAACGCCAGAAACCTTCTCCTCCTCTCTCCTCTTAAGGCAGGCTGCTTTGGGGTTCAGGTTCCGCTCTGGATGAGGGAGTAGGGGTGGTGTAACACACAAAGATTTTCATTTTCTGGCTCATTTCTCAACATATTTTTGCCACAAAAAAGTCTTCTACTTCTAAAATTCGTCTGAATCGTTCCTGGATATCGGTAATTCCTTTCACTACGCTATAAATACTATAATACCATTCATTATATTGCAGAGGAACTCAAATAAAGGTCTTAAATAATTAAAAAATCTGCTTATTACATTTACAGCATTTGGCAGATGCTCTTATCCAATGCAACTTATATTTATCTCATTCATCTCAAGTGAGCAGCATGGTGTCGCTGGGATTTGAACTCATGAGCTTCAGATCCAAAATGTAATGCCTTAACCACTTAGCTACCACATCCATCTTTTTTTTTTTTTTTTAATACGACATGGTTTTATTTGCTGCCTATGGTAGAAGTCAAACGATTCATCTGTTTCGCAGTTGATTCTCTGGAACTATCCCTAAAAAAAAATTCATACCGATAGTTTTTCCGGGTTGCATTATACAGCTCGAGAGCGGCCTCTAAAGGCCAATCACTGCCTCCACGTGCTGTTTATTTGCGGGTTTTTTTTTTTTTTAATACATTTTGCAACTGTTTTTATTTGTTTGGAGTATTACTTTTTGTTTCAGTTTGAATGCATATCTTTTATTTTCCTTAATATTTATTAATATAATTAATTAATTAACAATTACTACTTTTTTTTGTAAAAAACTCCAGTACTTTTTTACATGAAGTAATAGGATTGGTTTGTTTTTATATCCAGTGTCCATTTTAAAAACTCTCGGTTGATTAATGGGTTATCGGAAAGTGCGATCCAACCTAGCTACCGATATCGGTCGACCTCTAGCCTTTGCTAGATTCATTTCGAAATTAATATCCAAACCCTATGAAAATCAAATGCACACACAGTAGTATAGACCGGACAGTGACTGACCCCTGACTTGCTGCTCCAGGCTGAGGATGACCGCGACCGCCTGGTGCAGAATGAGCAGTTTGGTCTGGGGCTTCTCGCTCTTCAGATGCAGCTGGCACATGCGGCCCAGCTCCTTAAACGCCTCGTTGATGTCTCGGACTCTCAGGCGCTCTCGTGCGTTATTGGCCATTCTCCTCTCACGTTCACGCTCGGCCTTCTGCTCCGGGTTCAGGTCCTCATCCTCGTTAATGCTGCTGTGAAGGAAAACAGGAATACATGCTAGAGTCAGGTTGGCAGGAATCCACATCAAGCAAACTTGGAAAAGTGTATGTTCTGAGTGTAAATGCAGATACACAATAATATACTGATTTTTACAGGAAACTCTGTTAGGGCTGCATGTAGCAAGGAGTTGGGACATTGAGCAGTTAATGCGGTCAGCTAGTGGCATCATGGTGGTGCTGGGGTTTGAACTCATGACTAATCTAAAGTCCAAAGTTTTAACCACTGACCTACCACTTTCTGACATACCTCGCTCCCTAACATACCTTGTTCGAGTTCCTCCTCTAGGCGTCTTAATGTCCCTTTTGTCACTCTCGTCATCAGACTTGATGTCATCGGAGGAATGGTTATCATGCATGTCATCTTTGTCCTGATTCTCAATTTTAAGCTCCAGAACTGAAGCCACCTGAGATGCCAGGCTTCCTGAGAGTCCTGCGTTTAAAAAGTGAATGAAACCCAAAGCATTTCATTAGTTATAATGTCTATGCCAAATAAAATGTAATACAGTGCTTGCCAAGTGATAAAATGTCAACTTGTTCATTAAAAGTTAAATCTGAGCGGCAAAAAAAAACAAAAACAAAAACAAAAAAAGACCTCTGAAAGTATCAGCCTGGTGATTGAGCTCGGAGCCGGAGGCCGTCCCGGAGGTGCTCTGCAGCCCTGTGTGGTTTGAGTTCAGACTGACCGTCTCTTCACGATGTGCAGGACCCTGTTGGAACACATCGCCATGTGAACATGAGAACGTGATCCAGAGAGCGGAACTTCAACATCAAGGGTTTTTCTGATCATAAAATATTCACGGAGCGGAAAAGAAGAAACTCCATTCACATTAAAACCAAAGAATTATGCACAGTGCCCGAGATTCCACATCAAAGAGCTGCGGCTTTCCTGATCCTTCTGTAGAGCACGGCCTCGTCTCTGAAGAACCAAGCAGAGCGCTGCTCCTAGCACAAAGAACGACCTTTGCAGCCTAAACCACGTTAACGATGGAAAGATTCAGCGATTCTTTTCGGTGCGTCGGCATAAAAGTTAACGATGTGATGCGTCGAATAAAAAAAAAGTGTGCATCGGATACAAGTTGCCGTTTGTATCCGAAGGCATCTTTTTTTTTTTATACATATTTGCATCTGTAAAAAACAGTATATACAGTATAGTAGCGCAATACTTTTATTATTTAAAACAATGACCACTATTTGATATGTAGATCGAGACCGAGGCGTGTCCTGAGAATCGCATAGAATACAGATTAACATGGCAGAGGTAGAGCTGTAACTCCCTGGAGACACAAAGGCGTGTGTGTGAAAGGGGCCATGCTTTTAAAGTCAGAAAGCTCTTAAGTAAACTGATGATTTGCTGTCCGTCTGAACCAAAGAAATAAAAGCAAACTATCTGCACCACATTTTTTCCATTGCACCAAATCGCACGGTGTTGAATCGAATCGTAATGGGGCGAATCGTATCGGAACGCATCAGTATCTGCTTCATATGTGTCTTAAATGCATCGTATCGCTGGCTATGCATCGAGGTATCAGGACAAGCTAGACAGAAAACGTAACTCCTAATGTGCTTGCTGAATGTTTTTCCAGAACAAATGTTTATATATTATGATCCTATTCGGTCTTTGTCTTGTGTCCTGTATTGCAGGTTCTTGCCATCATTCTACCTGCATCCATGTCCTTCATTCTCCAGACTTTCTGTCATTGTTTCCACACCGTCAACAGAATTTCAACAGCAACGTGACGTTGGTGTGGCAGTTACTGCCTGATTAGCATGTGGGAATGGGAGCGACAGACTAATCCAATTGAAGAACGGATGGTGTACATTCAGAAATCTCACCCACACAGTACTTCCTCTATTTCAAAACCATGACAGTCATCAAAGGCTGAACCCTGGAACCCATTTTTATCATCAGAACAGTAAGCGTCTTTAGGATTTCCATGTCCGTTGCAGATTACAGCAGGTTTTTACTAACACTGCTTTCTTGCACATCTGGATTCGATCACGTTATTGGCAAGCGAAGTTGCTTCAGAGCTAAAACCCAGAGCGCTTTACTGCCAGATTTCTGCTACTTCTCTTTCCTTCAGAGAGTCAGAAAGGCCACTTTGCTCCTGTACCTCCACCGTAGGGATCTTCTCGCTCTCTCCCACAGAGTTCCCATTTCCCTTACGGGAGAGGAACGGAAGCTGAAGATGAGAGACGTATGGATTCTTTAGGAATGTGATCCTAAGTCAGTGTTGGCCTCTGTTAACCCTGAAAACCCCTCGTCCTCCCCCAGCAGCACACACTAATCTCAGATCGGCTCTCAACAGGTGGCCAAACAACCCTTTGTCTGGTCTGGAGGAGGAGGAGGAGGAGGAGCTGCGGGTGGGTGGGGTGGAATGGGGTGGGGGGATAGGGGCAACCAGCCGAAGAAGGCGGCCATTTTCAGGCTTGATTACCATACAGCTGGAGACTTAGGTCACACACACACAAAAACACACAGACACACACCCTCATGTGAGGTGTCAGATTTCTTGAGTTGTTAGGAAATAGGGCAAAGAGATAGACGGCAAGGGTGTGTGTGTGTGTGTGTGTAAAGCCACAATAAAAGCATGTGTATTAGCTATGCTGAACCAGGGTTTTTACTTATAGTGTATATTTCAGTTGTGTGTGTGTGTGTGTGTGTGTGTGTGTGTGTGTGTGTGTGTGTGTGTGTGTGTGTGGTCTCACAGGGAGAGCTCTGTTTCTATATGTATGAGCACACAGTTCAGTGACACAGAGCCCTTCTTTTACAGAGACGTAAACGGGTCGGGTCCCAGCGGCGCTGATCCGTCTCTCAATCTCCGCTTCTGATACACACACTAAACCGCTAAAGCCCACATGCTTTGATACAGAAATCATAGCCAGACGAAAGCTCCGGTTCTGTAAGGATGAGGAAAAAACAAACGCTCGTAGTGAACATTAAATTTAAACCTAAAGCCGTTTACGTTGTTTGGAAGGCTGGAGGACGTAGCGCCGACTGTCAGTTGACGTTACACGTCAAGAAAGTGTTGTCAGACCAGAGTCTGCACCTGCCTGAAACCACGTTTCCATCCAGGTGTCGTAATTATTCGATAATTACATTTAATCCTTTCAAAAATCCGCTTTCACAAATTTGCACACGTTAGCGTATGAAATTGTAGGTCAAAATTCTACACAATACTTGTAAAGTTGTGTATAGTAAGAAGTATGCAATGTCTGTGGATTTGGACGTGTTCTACCACTTTTAATGTTACAGGTATAAAAATGGATGGCACTGATACACGCAGTCCTATTACTGCTAGGGGGCGCACATGCATGTCACGGGCCGGTCCATAGACCGGTAATCAAGATGGCAGACGACGGTGTTTGTGCGCTGCATGAAAAAGCGCGTGGTGATGAAGTTTCTTGTGAACGGAGGCATAAAATCCACGGACGCTTGAGAAGATGGCCGTCAGGTGGTTCCCTCACTCCACCCTTGACCCTTGAATCTACTGAGATCCATTTGATTCCCATGGAAACAAAGTGAAAGGTGTTTTATGTTTGTCATGTACTTTACAGGACGGTGAAATTCTTTCTTCACATATCTCAGTAATGTTAGGAAGCTGCAGTCAGAGCACAAGGTCAGCCATCACTGGATCACTGAGGATTAAGAACCTTGCTCAAGGGCCCCAGAGTAACAGCTTAGCGAGAATGGGGTTTGAACCCCCGACCTCCTGATCAGTAAACCAGAGCCTTAACCACTGAGCTTCCACTTCCCTATAAGTTTATCCCTAATGAGAGACCAAGTGGTGATGGTGGTGAGGGAAAAACAAGATGGAATCACCTCAAGAGGAACCAAATTCAAAAGGGAAGCCATCCTCATCAGGGTGACCCCCGAATATCCATTCATTATCGCTCCATCATCGTTGAGGTTATCAACTGTTCACTGATTGAGACAAGTATGAAGAAATGCTCATGGCCCTATTCATTTATTAATGAGAAACCCAGTGGTGACCCAAGTGGTGTTGCGGGAAAAACGAGATGTTACGAGAAGGAAACCTTAAAAGAAATCAGACCTTAAAGGTAACCTTCAGGGTGAACCTCCAGGGTGAATCTGAATATCCACGCCTAATAGTTCCACCATTGTTGAGCCCTAAACCACTGTAGCAAAATGCTTCTATAAAGTCCAAATCCATCTTCACAGTTCTTGAGCTGAACTCTTCACAGCAGCATCATGGATCTTCATATGTGAGTTGATTTTAATTGTGCGACTGCACATCCACACAAGCACGTCTGAAGCAACATCTTTTTTCTTTCTTTCTAATGAATGAGCGTAAAGATGTGATTAAGCTCTTATAAGCTAAACATGTCCAAGAACTTTTAACTGTTTTGGCAAAGAACTTCATAGTGGGAATAATATGTTTCTCCTCCCTGGGACAAATATGGGCATTTTATAGGGGGAAAAGAAAAAGCAAATTTACTTGTGCGATGGGATTAATGGGAAAGCATTAGTCTCCTCGGGTTCCTTCCCCTACAGCTGTGCTCTTGGTTGAAAGTAATGCGTGTATGAAGATGACGGAAGAGCGAGCGCTGCTGTGTTATAGCGAGTGAGACACTCCGGTCCCTACAGCCTGAGAGGCGTAGAGCTGTTCCAGGACCATCCTAAACTCCAGCTCGACTCGACTGCTTTTCCAATCCAGCAATCCACCAATGTGTTACGCTTGAGAAGAGAGAGAGAGAGAGAGAGAGAGACAGAGAGACAGAGAGAGAGAGTATGAGAGAGAGAGAGAGCGCGTGAGAATGAGAGCGAGAGAGAGAGCGCGCGTGAGAAGGAGAGCGCGAGAGAGAGAGAGAAGGAGAGCGAGAGAAAGAGAGAGAGAGAGAGAGAGAGAGAGAGAGAGAGAGCGTGAGAAGGAGAGCGAGAGAGAGAGAGAAGGAGAGCGAGAAAGAGAAAGAGAGAGAGAAGGAGAGCAAGAGCGAGAGAGCGAGAGAGAGAAGGAGAGAGAGAGAGAAAGAGAGAGAGAGAGAGAAGGAGAGCAAGAGAGAGAGAGAAAGAGAGAGAAGGAGAGGAGAGCGAGAGAGAGAAAGAGAGAGAGAGAGCGAGAGAGAGAGAGAAGGAAAAGAGAGAGAGAGAGAGGCGAGAGAGAGAGAGAGAGAGAGAGAGAGAGAGAGAGAGAGAAGGAGAGCGAGAGAGAGGAGGAGAGCCAGAGAGAGAGAGAGAAAGAAAGAGAGAGAGAGAGAATACCCTGGGCCAGCTATTACGCATATGGAAAGTATGTGGGTTTAAGTTAAATGGCCCTCTGTGGAAAATGGTTCCGTTTCAGCACATGAGTGAGGATTCATTTTAAACAGGTGGCTCTGCCTTGTTTATGAGCCTATTTGGAGAAGCACGATGAAAAAAGTGCGTGCGTTTCTCTGTCTGCAAGCGAGTCGAAAGCAGACATATTTCGCTGATTGGTGTAAATTTTGTTTACACAACTGCCATTGATCGATGGGGGACTTTGAACTTGGCAGAAATGTAAAAAAACAAAAAAACAACAAAAAAAACACGTTCAAAGAAAGCTCTGAAACAATTAGGTTATTGTTTTCCAGGCTGAATAAACACACTGATTGTTACCATAGATGCTGTCCTGCTGGTGACCAATCCGGACGCGGGGAAGCTGCCGCCGATGGCAGCGATTGGTCCGTTGTGCGTCTGTCCCAGCAGGCTGTGGATGTCGCTGGGCAGAGAGGAGGTGGAACCTACCGCGTGGTTCCGGAGGACATGGATAGCATCATCTAGTCTGTCCAAACGATCCTCCATCCGAGACTGGAAAAAGACAGAGATGGAAACAAAAGGAGAAGAGACGATGTCTTTAAATATGAAGACGTTATTAAAGAAGCTTTAAATTATACAGCAATCCAAAATGGGACGGAAACGAATGAAATCTATGAAGAGAAAAAAAAAAAATGACACGTGATGGAAGTCAGAGGTCTTCTAATAAAAAGTGGACTTTTTTTCTAGCATGTCATGCTACGGATCCCATGATTCCCAATGCCACATTAAGAACGATCACATATGGACCTACAATAGGAATGAATACAACTAAATGATGAAGTGAGAAGAAATGAAAATAATGAGTTTATATTAAAGAGGAAGGTGAATGTGTGAAGAAGGGCAGCTAAAAAGCAGGGATACCTCACAAACATCCTTTAAGAAGGACATGGCATCCTGGAGATGCTCATGCAGCTGCTGATGCACACGATTTTTCTAAAGTCAGACAGACAGGAACGGGGAAAAGCATTGAGACGGTTACAAAACTGGAGGACACATGGACAAGCAGAGAGCGAGAGAAAGATAAAGGTCGAGAAGGGATAAAGATACGAGGAAGGCTGAACGGCATGAACCCATCCACTTGGGTATAAACATCGGAGTTCCTGTTTAAGGAACTGATGATGATGAAGAACCTCCTGGTCATTGTATTCGTTTTTTGTATTGTTTTGCATCACTGGAGCTCGCGACAAAAACGCAGGTGGCAATATGGTAAATATTTGTCTTTCACACCCCGTGTTGTGAATGTATGATGCAGGCAAGTGTGTGTGTGTGTGTGTGTGTGTGTGTGTGTGTGTGTGTGTGTATGTGAAACGTGATCCCCGTCAAGGTTTCGCTCCCCAGTCAGCCCTGGAATCCAGAAACACTACTCTTACGCAACAGCTGCCAATCCCCATCCCCCAACCCAAATCCTCTTTACATTTTAAACACAGTCTAGCCAATTCTACACCCAATCCCCATACTCCTCTAAACACACCCTAGCCAATCCCCACTCAGCATTCTCTGGAGCAGACAGATGGCAGGAGACACACCCGAGGGATGAGTATTGTTCTGTATCACAAACCGCCCCCATCAAAACCATTCTCTTACATTTGTCAGTCAGGAATGTGTGTGTAATGATGCCCCCCCAATACCCCATCCTCAGCAGCCAGGCATCCACTTTTGCAGCATCCTTTAAATAGTGCTCACTGTGATAGAAAAGGGGGGTGGGGGGAAAAAGAGAGTGGGTTCATACCAGAGAGTGAAGAGAGTTCTCATAACTCGGGGAAGACGGGGTCTGTCCAGCTGCACGAGGCCACTGAGTAGAACCTGAAAAAAAAAAAGAAGTTAATGGTTAATGAAAGTTGGAGATACAATACAAAGCCAAGTAATCAACACTTCAGGCCACTTCCCAACAGAGACCGGGGCTCATTTCCTCTTCCATGCAATTCCAGCATGTTCTCTATGTGGGCTGTTTCCCTCTCAGGTCCAGATGCATCATTTCCTATGACTAAGCAACATCCTGCAACATGATCGGGGTCGGGGGCTGTACCACCACCCACAGGAGCACTGAGGGACCTGCACAACTTCCGCTCGTTAATGAAGTCATGGCTAAAAATGCCGTGAGAACAATGCAGGATGCTGATAAGAGGTTTGGCTCAGAACCGCTCTCACTTCCCCTGACGCTGATTGCAAACCATTGCTTGGAGAAGAAAAAAAAAAAAAAAAAAGAACAAAAAAAAAGTTCTCAATCCAAAAGGATTTCAAGGATCTTTACAGGGTTTCTGCAGGTTTCAACATGACAAATGTTGACTTTTAAAGACGTTTTCAAGATCATGAAGAATGAAATTTTAGACCTTTATCACGACATCAAAAACACACAAACACCTTGTTAGCAACTGGCATTAAGCAAACCCTAAATTTGTTTTCTTCAAGCCAGATATCGCTAAACTCGCATCTCCCCATCGCTGTAAAAAATAAAATCCGTTTTACGTCTATAGTACGATCCAAGAGAGAAAGAGAGAGAGAGACGCTCCGATAGCAGCAAGCTGATTGGCTGTTGTTCTCATTTTTATGCGTAATTATATTTGGACTCATGAAAAAAATAACGACAAAGAAAGACTTTTGAGGACGATGCAGAAACTCCGTCTTTAGATTCTGAACATGAACACACACATATACGTAAAAATTGTTTGCCTGTGTGTTATGCAAAAGTGGTTGTGTCTGATTTCAGCATTGTAATGGCCATGTAAATGTCTGAGGCCTGTTCTTAGTCTAAGTGCAACGATTCTGACTGCCCATTAATCATCTTCACTCTAAAGGAATCCACATCTGCTAATCGCAAATCAAAAAGGGAGGGAGGGAGGGGGGTATTTTTCCCCCTCGTCTATTCCTTCTTACTTTCAATTACGGATCGTACTGCGCTCCAACTCCAAACAAACAGCTAAAGGAAGTCATGCTTTGCCGAAGGACTCCGTGTGTGTGTTTGTGTATCGAACGAGAAGAAAAGGTCAAACATTCCTAATGACGATGGACCAAAACTAAACTCTCAGGTTATTTACTTTGTCGTGTCGTTGAAAAAAAAAACCCAATGTCCAGGCCGGAGCTCTTGTCCAACCACACTCCATTCTTCATATTTACATTTACGACATTTGGCAGATGTTCTTATTCAGAGCGACTTATTCACAACCACTGAGCTCGGACCTCACATGTTCATGCTCTCCATGCTCTGCTTGCATGTTCTCGATCTCATTTCTAGTTAGAGATCTTTAAAGACCTGCAAAAATTAATGAACCTTCATCGCTGCCTCGCTCTCCCTCACTCCCCTCAGTGGGAGTGTTTAGGTAAGAACTTTCCAAGCATTCATCCTCCTGAAACGTCTAACTGAGGGCCCCATCTGAAGGAATGTGCATTCACAAAGCCCAAAAGAACCTCAACCCCTCAACAGATTTTCATTAACGGCCTATTAAAAATGACTTCGGGGCAGGAAATTACAAAGCTTGCTCTTGTTCTCTTTATTCCGATTACACGAGGAAGCAAAGACAAACGAGTGTGGGTGAGGCATATCCGACGTGGATACGTCAGTCAAAATGTTTGGAAGCAGCAGCCGCAGGAGCAGGAATCTGCAATCTGTTCTGCAGCGCCGGTTAATACTTCGGTTAAAGAACTAATCCTGAAGAACAGATGTAGGTGTTTGCGCTTAATCATAACATCATGCCGCATTCTGTAGCGCCGTCTAAGAATAGCTGCTCCGCTGATCAAAAAAAAAACACAAACTCACAACAAAGAACGCTTTGACTACAAGAAAATTGAGTTCATGGAACAAATCGGCGGTGATTTCAGACCCGGGATGTATGAATGAACCGCTCTGACTAAACAAAATAAATGTATGCAGCATTTGAAAACACAGTGACAGGAAAATGAGGGCAGGGGACAATGTCGGTGAAGGTTTGCTGTTTTAAGGGAGCAGAAGTTTGGCTGCAAGAGAAGAACAGCGTTCCGTGTGTATGGACATCATCAGCTGAGTCATTCCTGAGTCTAACATACTCTCACCTCCCCTCACGCTCCCTGAGCAGTCAGTCAGGATAATAAATGAGGGGGTCTGTGGGTCGCGCTGAACAGGGGAACAGCTGTGTGAGGAGCAGGGGAACAGCTGAGGCTGAAGAGAGGGACAGACACCGAGACAGCTGTCGCCATTACACCAAAACACACATACACATGCAGGAGCACTCGCTCTCGTGCATGCCGGAATTACTATCACATTATATATATATATATATATATATATATATATATATATATATATATATATATATATACACACACATATACACGTGTGTGTGTTATAACTCTGAAATAAATGTACGTGTTCAAATCAATGCTTTTTTACTTTCTTTTTTTCTGTTATATAAGATTTATAATATAAATGTTTATAATATTTATTGTTATATATCATATTACATCCTTCAGACATACCTACATAAAAACATTAAAAAAAAAAAAATCACAAAATGTTATATTTCTGTATATTCACTACATATCCTACATTCTAAAGAATACACATTAAATGTTTTATTTTTGTGGTATAGAAACATTCAGAAATTGTTACACATACACCATGAGTGATAATTAAACTGTAAGTCAAATGAAGAGTCAACAAAAATCCAAGTAAAAACTAGAAGGAAATTCTGAAAAATGGCATCGCTGTAGAAGTACAGTATAGTCATTTCAAAAATGTTCTTCCTCCATGTGAATCATAAGGAATATATATATATATATATTAGGGGTGTGACGGTACACATAATTCACGGTTCGGTAGGTACCTCGTTTTTAAGTCACGGTTCGGTGCAATTTCAGTACGTTTAAGGGGGAAGAAATACAAAACATAAAAGTGCTTGTTATTTTTATTAGCACAGTTTAATATTATTAACATTTGTGATAATCAACAGTTTACATATAAAAATAATACCAAAAATGCCTTCTTAAATAATATATAAAATAATATTTTATAAAAAATAAAATCGAATAAATCAAATTAATTCTATACATTTATTAGTGAATTCAGTAATCAATTAAATTGGCACAAATAAAATTGATTAAATAAAATTGAATGTATGAAAAAATGTAAATAAATAGTTTTTATTTGTTAGATCCCATGTGGGTAATTCAGATGTGTGTATAAGTGTGTGTTTTTTTACATTTAGTTATTTTGGAATGTGTGTTGAGGGCTGAAACTGTTTCAAAAAACTTTTTTTTATTGATTTTTACAGCCATTTTTAACCACTTTAGGACCCAGGACTAAATGGCACTGTTCGTGAGCTGACATGAGACTGTTCATGCATCTGTTTTACCGCAAGACTGAAGCGGTCAAGAGTTTCATTGCGAGAGTCGGTGTCGAGTTCTGAGCGCGTGACGAGTGCGGACATTTTTTTTGCAGTTGTGATAACATGACGAGTACCGAGGTTTACCGCATTTATATATTTAATTACATTTTATTTGTAGAGCGCTTCTTAAAAGGAACATTGTCTCAAAGGAGCTTTACAGAGATGAAGCGTTTATAAAGTTCATAAAAGAATGTATAAGTTTACTGCCTATAAGTTTGTTCCTTATAATTGTAATCCCTAATCCCTAATGAGCGAGACTTCATGAGAAAGAAAACCTTAAAGGGATCAAAAAGGAACCCGTCCTCATCACCAAACATCCATTTATTACAGTTCCATAAAAAACACTGATTTACTAAACCAGGTTTTTTTTTTTTAGCGTAGGTCGTTTTCTATATTTAGGACACGAGTCTTAAAGATGAGTAGCAATCAATTTAGTGCAGTGAGAGCGTCCTTCACAGAAGCAGGTCGAGTTATATGATCATGAGGAATAGCCTGGATCCTTCAGATCAATTCCTAGGGAGCTCAGATATGCAGCAAATCATATCATGTTTGTTTAGATTCATTAACTCTTTTCATACAGTTAAGTGAAAAGGGAGAGAAAAGTTAATCCAGGTGTGTGTCTATAATGTGACTATGTCGATTCTTTACCTGCCCTTCCAGGGGGGCCGCTAGCAGTCACCACGGTACCTGCGGACCCGGCGCCTGCTTGAGCCGTGAGCGGAGAGGGTGAGCCCACCGGGGTCGACGGGTTGGAGGGGAAACTACTGCTTGTGTGGTCAGGAGAGTAAATCTGAAAAAAGAGAAAAGAGATAGAACCATCAGTGAAAGATCACAGATGCTCTCCGAGAGCAACCTGTCGCTCCCCCTTTTGGAGCTTTATGGTTTCGGTTAGCGTCCCATAGCCCCAATTGGCTCATCAATTTTGCTGAATTTACTGGCTGAGACGCTGTAAAAGCCTCACTGCATACATATGGGGCTTTAACAACCTGCACCGCCCTTTTCTAATGGCCACAGGAGGAGAAAAAAGAACGCAGGAAATCACGTTTATGTACATCGCTTTGCGTGACACCTGCACTCTGGCCTTGTTTCCCAGAATGCCCTGCGCTTTAGGAAGACAAATTCTCACTTACACACCCTGCTGACGTCACGGTGGACGTTGGCAAATGGCTTGGATAGAGCTGGAACCAGTAGATTCAAAGTTTTTCATACAAATGATTATTTGCAGGAGATACTGGGAGATAT
This sequence comes from Silurus meridionalis, assembly GCF_014805685.1. Classification (NCBI taxonomy): domain Eukaryota; kingdom Metazoa; phylum Chordata; class Actinopteri; order Siluriformes; family Siluridae; genus Silurus; species Silurus meridionalis. The sequence goes on from NC_060909.1 coordinate 2,416,291, forward strand.
ATTTACAATGGCGAGTGGAGAAAAAAAAAAGAACGTGAGAACCAGTAATATAAAGCAATGAGTAAAAAAAAGAGAGGGAGAGAGAAAGAGGAAAAGAGAGAGGACACTGCCATTAATCTCTCTTTGGGAGCTCATTAGAGTGAATAAGCCTGGCTCCGTGGCTGCTCGGCTCCTGCCGTGTCTCATCTCCAGTTATGGATGAGAGGTAATAAAGCAGCACCCTCGTCTCTCTGCCTGCCCAATAACTAGCGTCTGCCTGCATCAGGCACCGGCCAGCTACAGCACATTAAACCAGTGTGTGTGTGTGTGTGTGTGTGTGTGTGTGTGTGTGTGTGTGTGTATGAAAGGAAAAGCTTTTCTGCCTCCATATTTGACTTCGTTGTCAGCCAGAACACTGCAATGAGCTCTGTAGATCTTTTTCGTTATTATTAATCTCTCCTCTTCTCTTTGCTGTTTAATATTTGCTGTAGACTGTAGTCTCACTTGATTTTAATTTCATTGTACAAACTGAACATCTGTGTAAATGACAAAAAAACTTGAACTTTAATACTTGAATGTTTGAGAATTGATGTTGGGTAATATTTCGCGTTTATTGTGACGACAAACGATAATCATTTGATCAGAATTAATTCTAACATTGGACAATGTACCGCTGTACACAGTTCAAATGTGCATATGTTTGTTCCTTATCATTGCAAGTTCGCCACTGCATTTACATCTATAACATTTGGCAGACGCCCTTATCCAGCTCGACTTACACTTATCTCACTTATACAGCTGAGCAGGTGAGAGTCTTGTTTAAGGACCCAACAGTAGCAGCTTGGTGGTGCCGAGATTTGAACCCAAGACCCTTCCGGGCAGAAGTCCAACATTTTATCCACTGTGTACAGTCCAGTACCACTTTCACTACCAATGGGCCCTAATAAACTAACCAGTGGCAACTGTGGTGAAATCCCTGAGATGGTCTGAGGAAGAAACCTTGAGAGGAACCAGACTCAAAAGGGAACAGAATGTCCATTTATTACAGTCCCATCATTGTTGAGGTGTTCAGTGAGAATTAGAAATCTAGTTCTGGGTTTATCAACTTATTCATATAATTCCATCAAAGGTGGTTTAGAAAGGAAGCAAATGAAATTGGTCAAAGTTTGCATTTAAGGTGATCATTTTTAGAAAGCAACATCAGACATGTAGTTTATATTGTATATAAGATTTGCTCCAAAACTAGAAAGTTGACCGAAACTCAGTGTAAAGAAAAGCTCAGCTTAGACATGCACACCGTTTTTTTTTTTTTTTTTTTTTTTTTAGCACTTTTTGTTATTTTTATTATTAAAATGAATTTAAATGAAAAAAATAAAATTAGCACTGCCTTTTAACTTCTGGAATAAGTCTGAAGATTTTCTTTTCTTCAGATAGCACATGCGCTGCAGATGCAGATTAATGCTCCAATACTTCTTTTAAAGTCTCCGAAACTTCCTAAACAGATTCGTTTTTTGTTTAGACAAACGCTGGATTAGAGCAGATGCCGAATTCTTCTTCTTTGATAGCAATGTTTTTCGGGTTTCCGCTACGGAAAATATTCCGGGGCCTGGCTGGAGGACTTGATTTGATTCCTGGCTAATTGGAATGGACACGATGCAGATCTGGTAGGGTTTGATTCGAAACGGGTCTGAAGTTGCAGGATGTCATCTTGCAGGGGATCGTTTCAATTACGAAAAAAAAGAAAGAAAAGAAAGCAAGCTGGTAGGATCATTATCATTATTAATCTTCGTATTAAATCCTAAATGCCACTTTTGTGTTTCAATCAATTCCGTGGAAATCTTGCCTGAGGCTCAGAAAGTCTCCTGGAGGAAACTGAGAAAAAGACGGAGAGAGAAACCGAAATGAACGGAGGACAAAGAAAGTGTAAAAGGATTGGGTGTGTGTGTGTGGGGGCGGTGGCGTGGCGTGGAGTGGAGTCCAAGAGAGTAATTTACCCCCCACACTGTCTCAAAGGCACAGAATCATTGTTCATCCACACAGATGATGATCTTGAACTGAAATGTACTCATGTGAATGAAAAATGCGGCTGGAGTTTCAGGCAAAATATGTTACAAGATCTCACAAAGTAGAAGCTAAAACTGAAAACATGAAGCTTTGGAGGTCGACCTGGGTATTAGTGACGACGCTAGTAAGTGCTCTGAACCAAAGCAGTAAAACAAACAAAAGCTCTTAGTCTCTCTCTTTGCTGCAGTTGCCGCTCTATAGCTGTGACTCCTGACCCTGATCGGCCCGGGCGACTTCTGCCGCATTCACGCTCTAACACCGCTCGTTTTACCAACAACAAACTCAGCCCCGCCCCCTCATCAGTCACGCTGCTCTTTGCCAGCGGGGGGCCAATAAGCACGTCCCTTCTGAAAGGAGCGGCAACAAAAGGGGGCACAATGGGCAGCGCGGCGGGCCTCGCCCGGGCCCCACCGTGTCCGTTTCGCTGCTGCTTTGTCATGCTAATGGTATTGAGTCGGCGAATACAAAAAGACTTAATTTGCCATTATCGTTCGGCCCCACAATTTTCTGGCTGCGCGTATGCGCCAGAGTGTCTGCTTTTGGCGGTTTGTCCGGTTAGCCGTTTACGAGTTCTGTAAAATAAGCGCCCACGCTATAACAGGCTTCGTTGCTGCGTATTCCATTTATTTTTGCCGCATTTGGCAGACGTCTTTATCCAGAAAGGATTTCATTCACAGCAGCTAATATTGCATAGCGGCCCAGAAGTGGCAGCTTGGCGAGGGTGGGATTTGAACTCATGACCTTCGGCCAAAGTTAAAACCATTAAACCACCACCTCACTGATTCACCATTATTGCGAAAGAAGCATAAGAGTAAGGAATGAGCGCAAATGTGCAGAAAAAAAATTACCGTATTTATTATGGTAAGCTGTAATAAAAAGTCCCCAGAATGAAACTACTCATTGCAAGGATGTAGGGATGCGTATCTCCATAACTGAGGCCAATGCGATACATTAAAGATACATATAAAGCAGCTACCGATGCGACATGATTCACCTCTATTACGATGCAGTGCGATCTGATTTCAATTTGATTAAACACAATGTGATTCAATATGGGCGTTTTAAACCACAGAAAAAAATAATAATAAAATTAGGATGCAATAAAACCAGACGATCTTTTCCTGTTGTGTCTGCAGTAAGTCACAGCTCTGCCTCTGCCATGTTAATCTGTATTGTATGTGACTCTCAGGACACGCCTCGCTCTCTGTATTGTTGTGATGCGTCGTATTCACGTAGCAGAGAACGCGCTCGAGAAACTGTTGAAACCGAAGAGAAAACAATCTACATATCAATTATTGGTCACTTTCTATATAATAAAAGTTCAGCGCATCTACTAATAATTATATATAAATAAATATAGTTTTTAACGATGCAAATATGTTCAAAACGATGAATCTTGTATCCGATACACACATTTTAAAATTGATGCATCACATCGTAAACTTTATGCTGATGCACTGATACGAATCGCTGAATCTTACCATCCCTAACAGGAGGCCATGCGATTGCACGTTCGGATTCAGGATTTCATGCTTTGACTTTGGCAAGCTACGCGATCATCCTGGTTTATGTCGAACAAACATCCAGAAAACCCATCCAATCCCCCAAACTTTCAAAAGACCGTTATATTAGAACACACACACACACAGCGCACTGTTACAAGTTGATCAGGAAAGCAGAGAAGGTGAAGCGGGTTTACACCTGAGATCATTCATATTATACATCATGGAGTTGATCTCCTGTACAGTTGAAGGATGAGGGCTTACCGAAGCGAGTGCTTTCCCCAGCGCATCTCCGGTCTGAGAGCTTCCTGTCGCGTTCCCTCTGTTGGCTGCAGCTGCAATGACACAATACAGAATGACCTCCTTATAAGAACGTAATGAAAAGGTTAAGGCACATGGTATCGTCTCGACTCGGACACAATCTGAGTTTTATAGAGAACTGGGACGATCCGGGTGTTTAAAATACATAAACATAAAAAATCATTCCTGATGGTTTTGAGGAGCATTTTTTGGATTTTATTATTTTATATTTGTGGTGTTTGGGGTGGGGGTGGGGTCTATCGCTTCTTACCCATGACCCCCTCTGTGGTGTTTACGGGTGGCGTGTGGGACGCGGTGACGAAGGGCGAGCTGCTAGCGGTGCTGCGGTGGAAGCTGGACATGGGCGGCAGGCTTGGATTGATGTCCGTAGGAGACACTGTGTGTGGTGGGTAGTTCTACAAAACACACACACACACGTCAAACAGCACTGTAGCGAGAACTGCAGGGTGATAAATGTCGACACGTGCAAGCATCAGCTCCCTCACAGCTTTGACTTTCGTTTGAAGGTGTACGCCGCAAAAGCACGTAAAGTGTAGCAGTGTTTTCTCACCAGGCGCTCGTGAGAGTGCAGGCTGTAGTTTCCAGACTGCGGCATGTGAGATGAAGATCCTCCCAGAATTCCCCCATAAGCCGGCTGGCTTATACCGTTGGAAGAGTTCCATGGGTCCGAGGAGTTGTGGCTTGCGTCTGAGGAACGAGGGGGAAATGTGAATACAATCGCATAAGAGTTTTATCGAAGAGTCACATGACAAGGGTCAACCATAATGGAGAAGTAGAAGAAGAAGAAGCAGCAGAAGATGAAGCAATAGAAGAAGAAGAAGCAGCAGAAGAAGCAGCAGCAGAAGAAGTAGAAGAAAATGATAAAGAAAAAGCAGAAGCAGAAAAATATAACAAAAAGAAGAGGAAGCAGAAAAGAAGAAAACGAAGAAGAAACAACCAAAGGGGAAAAAAAACAAAAGAAGCAAAAGAAGAAGAAAAAGAAAACAAAGAAAAGAAGAAAAACATAACCAGAAGAAGAAGAAGAAGAAGAATCTGAAGCAGAAAAAGGAGAAAAAGAAGAAGCAGCAGAAGAAGCAGCAGAGGAAGAAGAAGAAGGAAAAGAAGGAGCCACTGCAATGCATTGAGGCCTCATTTGCCTGCAGCCTGCGTGTGAAAAACTGTATAAATACTTTATACTCATAAAAGTTTTACTTTATTGAATGAAATTAGAAAAATCCTTACCAAAGAACGTATTAGCGAACATACTGCTGGGGGGTTTGGAGGACGGATAGGAAGGAGACTCCCTGTTGAAGTCGTCTGAGTTTGGTGACGGCGCGTACACCTGCACACAGTCGAGATATCGGTGAGAAAAGACTCCGGAAAGAAAAAAAAAACAAACACTTTGTGACTGTGTGTCTCACACTACTGTAAAATTACAGAAACGTCTCGATGTTCATTTCCATGAAAACGTGTAGAAAACTAGTAATGTGGTCACATACGGTCGGCGCACGAATCATAGCGTACAACAGATGGCTAATTTAGAGGTTGTGTTGAAAACGGAAAGGATTAGCTTTGAGGTTTGTGTGTGTGTGTGTGTGTGTGTGTGTGTGTGTGTTTGCTACAGCTTAATTGGAACACAATGGCACAGAGACGCGTCTTTTTTACACTGTTTAAGTGCATGTATGGCCATTTAGCAGTGTGTACCCATGTGTTTGTTCATGCGTGTACTTTCTGTGTGTGTTTTAGGGAGGGTGTATTTTAGGCCCTCTGGGGTTGTCGGGTTGGGCCAGCAGTGCAGTGGTTGCAGCTGCAGCATTGCCCATCCTAGAAGAGGAGGATCAAAGCCACCCAGAACCCATAATGTAGCTCTGTGACTTCATCTACTCCAGATGGGGCCAAACCAGCACCACACACACCACTGAGGAGGCAGGAGGGGGGAGATCAGGGGAGCAGAACAGGAACGGATTGAAACAGAAAAGAAGAGTGAAAAAAGGCTAAGTCCTGCTGGCGAGAGAGAATCTGTCACGTGAATCGTTCTCTGTACACCTGCCACGTGATCGCATCGCCGTGTTAGCTAGCGCTTTAACGGGAACCAGATGGGCAAGGTGACTTCGCTGGCCGCTCAATGTGTTTCCAATTTTCCGTTTTCGCAAGGGAAAAGACCTGCCTTCCGACCCAAGGAGGCAAACACGAAACGTCTTCAGCGAGGCACGTCAGCAGCTTGAGAGACGATCGGTCCTAATTTATTCCTTGGATTCTAAATCCACAATATGCAGCTTTGGACAGACTCGTGTTTGGGGATTAACACGGTATTTATTCAAGTTCTCACTTTGTGTCTGTCTTGCTTCTTTTCACACCCGCATCATCAGCTTCTGAATCATCTCCAGCAGGACGTTGCAGAGCACCTTGCTGAGGCGGCAGTGTCGTGCCATGTGATCAACTGCATGTGTGTGTGTGCTTACACATGTGGCCCGGCCAGCAGAATTTCCCCAGGGGACGTCAGGTCGAGGCGGAGCGTCAGATCGGCCTCAGGGCTCAATAGAGAGCATATGGCTGAGGATAATGCTAATTGCCCTCTTTAGCTGGAGCTAACCAGCCTAGTTAATAAACCACCCTTAAAACACCGGGCGCCCCAACGCTGGCACCACCAGGAGACAAAAAAAGATGGGGTGTGTGTTTCGTCCGACCAGGACACTGATTAAAGAGCTGTCAATCATCCCATACACTCGGATCTAGACTCCTATTGAATTTAATGTTTTTTTGTTATCATTATCATCATATTTAATCATATATCATTATGTCTAAATTTAAACAGGGCTGCAAAATTCCAGGAATTTTCAAAGCTGGAACCTTTTTACGGGAATTAACGGGAATTAAAATTGCAAAATTGCAGGTAACAAAAAACTTAAAATGTAGTTGGAAAAAAAAAAATCTTGCAAGATCATTTTGGTTAAAGAAACCAGATTTAATGCAATTTCAGTTGATTTTCTACCTGCACATTCATCAATCACTTGCACACAGCACACTTACTGCAGCGCTACTGAGGCCACGCCCCCTACACACACTGTGCATTCCCCTCCACAACATTACATCATTTCTACACGTCAAAACTCTTAGCGAGTATTCACGTAAAACATGACATACAAATCACACAAATGTATGTTCAAATCTTTCTTGTGCTATGTGTAAGCTACTGTGCATTTCTTAAAATCTGTATTGGTTTGCATGCATATCAGCTAAAGACCAAACAGAACTTTTAGAATGATGTTTGTATATTATACAGTTTTAAACATTTCCTGAAATTTGTAATAATTCCCAGAAGTTTCCATAAACTTTCATAAATTCCTGGTAAGTTTTTAACTTAATATTTCCGAAATCCCAAAGTTTCTGGAAATTTACTGGAAATTTTCCGCTGCTTTATTTTTAAAACTAGAAACAGTTGAATGTTCTTCTTTGTGTTGCTTGAAAGTGTGTCAGCTGTTGGAACTAGAGCAGGGTTCCTCTGTGTAGCTCACCTTACCCCCCACCCAAAATTACACCTTGCTTTGATCTCCACACGAGACACATCACAACAACGCATGGAAAAACCATTAAGCTGTCAGCGCACGGATAAACCCGAACGACGGAGGTTAAAAGACGTAAGAATGAAGAGGGGGGGAAAATCATCCTCTTAAAAATAAACGACAGCGGAAGAAGGTAAAGCAGCGCGATGCAGAAGAGAAAGCCACACAAAACATCATCGGGTGGGCGGGAAGGCAGGCGAGCCGCAGGGCTGCGAGTGACAACACAACATCCTGTCGCTGCACGTCACTTGTTTGGAATCAGACGAAGGCCCGGGGGCTTTTCCTTTTCAACTCCTCGTCTCACACACTTTGCACTAGCGAAGGAAAAAATGCATGCTGCTCACACACAATGAGCCCCTATTGTACAACCTCACACAGTCCTGACACAACACGCATGACATGTTCGGAGTTTCACGCTTGAGGGGTTCCGGGGTTTTTCATGGATTTCAACAGGTACACACTTCTACACTTTTACACACAAAGAGATTCTTTTTTTTTTCTTCAGATCAAAGGTCAGACGTTCTCTCCGGGAAAGCAGCCAAACTTCATCTATACTGAAGTAGATGAACATCATCGTTTTTTATCTTATGTTCTACAAACTTATAAAAAAAAAAAAGATGAAGGGGGAAGTTTTATTGGGGGGATTTAAAAAAAATAAATAAAACATCATCATTTTGAATTACAAGGTTTGACTGGGACCCGAGCGGCCCACATGCTCCTCATTTTCTCTGTTGCAATATAAGCCTGGAAATAGTTCATATAAAAAAGAAAAGAGATCAAAGTGGGCTTTGTGCTGCAGGAACAAAGAGCTTAATGGGCTATGTGTAATGGGCTATGAGACTCTGGACTCTGTCAAAAGCCTTGAAAAGGCGAATGACTCAATGCTGGAAACGGAATCCGGTTTCTACGCAGGCAGACGCTTCGGTGGTGTATTTCATTGCGAGAAGGGAATGACGAAAGAACCGAATGAGACGAGGACCAGAGGGAGAGGGTTCATTCTTAAATTTAGCGAACAGATGGAGAATGCTCTTGAGAAAACGTGTGCTGATGCATTGCTCTTACCCAGAGTTGTGTGAATTTATACAAACACTCATCTTCCCTCACTGTCACACACATTCTGTTTCTCTGGCTTGCTTTTTTGTCCAACACACACACACACACACACACACACACACACACAACTCCACCGTCAGCGAGACTCCACACCTTTCCTCCTGAACACAGCCGTCTTGCACTGTCTGCCCATCTTTCACTCAGAGACATCCAGAAATAAAGTTTTTAGGGGGTAGACTGTGGGTAGAGTGTGGGGTAGAGACTGGGAGAAAATATTGGGTGAAAAAAACTGGGGAAGAGACTGGGAGGAAGAGACTTGGAGAAAGAGACTGGGAGGAAGAGACAAGGCGGAAGAGACTGGGGAAGAGACTTGGAGAAAGAGACTGGGAGGAAGAGACAAGGCGGAAGAGACTGGGGAAGAGACTGGGGAAGAGTCTGGGAAAGAGACTGGGAGGAAGGGACTGAGAGAAAGAGACTGGGAGAAAGAGACTGGGGGGGGGAGATTGCGGGAAGAGACTGGAGTAAAGAGTGTAGAAAAAGACTGGAAAAAGAAACTGGAGGGAAAGACTGGAGGGAAGAGACTGGGGAAGAGGGCTTGGAGAAAGAGACTTGGAGAAAGTGACTGGGAGGAAGAGACTGGGGGGACAAGACTGGGGATGAGACTGGAGCAAAGAGTGTAGAAAGAGACTGGAGAAAGAAACTGGAGGGAAAGACTGAAGGGAAGAGACTGGGGAAGAGACTAGGAGAAAAGACTCCTAGACTTCTGGGGGAAAATACATGGGGGACCGGGGGTTGGGGTGGAGGACTAGCGTAAGAAAGACTGGGAGAAGAGACTGAGAGCATGAGGCATCCCGAAATAAAGTTTTCAGAGGAACGCAGAAATCAAAGGCTGGGAGCAGTGAGCAAGGTGGAGGAGTACCATTAGGCTCCCTGTAGAGTGAAAAATGCCTGACTGATTCAAAACAGATGGAATAAGAGCAACGCTGCTGCTCCCAGCTCGATTGGCAAACAGGAAAGTCTAACCTCAACAGACAGCCTCTTTGCCTTAATCATTCCCATACTCCCACTTGTTATTGTTGCGAGCGAGCGAGCGGCGGCGGGTGAGCGAGCAGCCGTTCTCAAACTCGCACTCACAGCGTTTGCAAGTCAAGAGAAGTGAGAAAGCAACGAAGAGAGGAGAGGTGGCGAGCCGTGATGCCGTTCCAGTGATGAGATATATATATATATATATTTTTTTTTTTTTTACACGTGTGCAAAGCGAGCTTGGTCCTTCGTACACACTTATAAATGATTAGTGCAAATATTACATGTAATTAAATTTGGGGCCGATTAAATAAATCATGTTTATTAATTATTTATTATAATTAATAATATTTTAAACATGGCTTTTTTAAAACATATAAAACAATTTCAGTGAGACACGACTGAGAAAATCGAGACACGGTGACAGATTTTATGTCTCGGCAAAAAAAATCCATTTACACTTTGTGAACAAAATCTTTAGAAGCGATGAAGTCTTTCTGATGTAATGGAAACATGTCATTAGGCGTCACACGACAAAACACACACACACACACACACACACACACAACTCTAAAAAGCAAGAAGCAAGCAATATTCTCTATAAGACAATAAAACCCAATAGCTGTCTAACTAAGCAGAATGTTCTTTCTCGCATACACAAACGCATACACACACACCTTTCCTCTTCTCCATACAAAAACAACCACAACAAACACTCACCGATTTCCCGTTGTAGTAATACATCAGAGAGTTGTTGCCCATTCCAGGCACGGGGTAGGCGCAATACATGATAACGCTTCAGCTTCAGCAAGTGCCCGTTTTGGAGCAGCACACGACCACGGAAACCTCTAACACACCACCCTAGGCATACATCCAGCCGGCTCGAGACACGCGTACTCCTTCAGCCTTGGCCTCTACACATGGATCTACTCACACAGAGACCTTATGCAAAAAAAATGAAAGAAAAAAAAAAACGGGGCTGGACCATTTCAGCCGGCGGTTAGGGAGGAGGGGCATCTGTCCCCAGAGCTTCCTAAGTGTTGAGCCAAAAGGAGTGGAGAAAAAGGGAGGGAGTGTAGAGAAGGAAGGAGGGGGATTGAGGAGGGTATGGTTTAGTGGTTTTCTAAGCTAAAAAAAGAGAGAGAGAAATAATGAAATGGGGGAGGGAGTGAAAACAAATGCGTGAATATGGAGAAGTAAAAGGTGAGTAAAATTGTAAATAAGCATAAATATTTTTAGACGGACTGGAATGAGGGGGAAATTGCCTGAGCTGGTGTTGTGTCACATTAAATGACTTCTAGCAGGTTGAAGTCATGAATCGATTCATCTTCTGTAAACATCTGGATTTTTTTTTTTTTTTACTTTGAGGGAGAGACTGGGAAGAGACTGAGTGCAAGAGATTGGGGAAGAATCTGTAGAGAATCCAGGGGATAAAATTAGGGGAGAGACAGAGTAAGACTGGGGAAGAACCTGGGGAAGAACCTGGGGAAGAACCTGGGGAAGAGGCTGGGGAAGAGGCTGGGGAAGAGGCTGGGGAAGAGGCTGGGGAAGAGGCTGGGGAAGAGGCTGAGGAAGAGGCTGAGGAAGAGGCTGGGGAAGAGGCTGGGGAAGAGACTATGAGGAGAGACTATGGGGAGAGACTATGAGAAGACACCATAAGGAGAGACTATGGGGAGAGAAGATAGGGAGAGACTATGAGGAGACACCATAGGGAGAGACTATGGGGAGAGACTTTGGGGAGAGACTATGGAGTGGGACTATGAGGAGAGACTATGAGGTGAAGCTATGAGGAGACACTATGGGGAGAGACTATGAGGTGAGACAATGGAGTGAGATTATGAAGAGAGACTATGGAAGAAAACTATGGGGACAAACTATGAGGAGGGACAATGAGGAGAGACTATATGTGAAGACTATAGTGAAAGACTATAGGGATAGACTATGGGGAGAGACTATGGGAAAACTCTGAGAGTGAGACTGGGAAAGAGACTTTGGTGAGAGATTATGGGAGACACTATATGAGCAACTGAGAGCAAGACTGGGAAAGAGACTGGAAAAACACATATTTGAAATGCCTGGTTGAGACCCAAGACTTCCCGGTCAATGTAAGGGGGAAAAAAAAAAAAATCAAAATTGTCAAACTACCTGTGTGTGTGTGTGTGTGTGTTGATACATCATGTTCTGGAACATGGCTTCACACCGAGTTTGCTCTGGAGTGAACTTTGTAGTCAGTAGTGTTGTTTCAGTAGGCTTCCCGCCATGCGGCCACAGAAAACACACTGAGTTGTTGAACACATCCAACAGCTGCAAAGGACTGCGGCCTGACGGCGAGCTCACAGTGCTGCTCAATTACCTCACACACACACACACACACACACACACAGCTCCCTTTCTTCAACCGGTCCTCGTCAGTCCCCCTTGAGGGCCTCTCGTACACAGTCATGGGGGTTACAACCCAAACTCTGTCTCTCACACACACACACACACACACACACACACACACACACACACACACACACACACACACTCTAGTGTGGGTGAGCGAATGCTGTGGACAATTTTGGAAAGGAAGGGAGGAAGAGCTAGAAAAAGAAAGACAGAAATGGAAATGGAAACCAGAGCAAGGGAAGGAGGGAGTGAGAGAAAGAGAGAGAACGACATCTCCTGCTGTGGGGAGGAACGAGGGAATGCTGTGTGTTACGCCGGGTCCTTTTAAAGCCCACTCCAGCCAGACCTGCTCTTTCATGTGTCTCTCTGCAGGCGTGCTGGCCCAAAACACTGCCCCCTAGACCCATTCACAACATTACTGTTATGGAAAGATGAAAGACATCCCGCCACCCCGCCCCCCTTCCTCCCCTCCCTGCCCAGTCTCTGAAAACGATACTTTATGTTTTTCCCCCTTAATTCCATTATTATTTATCCCTCTTTCTTCTCCGTAGCGAGACTCTTTTAAACCGTTCCAAGGCCGTGAAATCGACGGGCTGGTACCGTTTTAAAATCTGGACTCGTTTCAACTCGACGCTTTGAGGGAGGCTGCCGCGATAGAAGTGTGGGGTTTTGAAGGCGCCGAAAACTGACTCCAGATAAGGAATGCAACGTGAAGTAGAGACAATAAAAAAAATAAAGAATTAAAAAAAAAAAACAATGGACACCCCAAGCAGAGAAAATCATGCCCATATTCCTCGTAACATAAAGCTGTTTATACTCGCGCAGGGTTGAAAATGAGGTTAGTGTGTGAGGGGCGAGAATCATCCCATCAACTGGTGTCAAAACAGCTGACGAAATCCCATTCCACACGGAGTCTCCATTTGCTCTTATAATAAACTCCACTCGTCTGATAAGATGTTCTACTAGATTTCATGGAGACAGAAACACAAGGGTGTTGGTAAAGTCAGGTACTGATGTAGGTGAGGAGAGGAGGCCTGGGGTGCAGGTTGGAGCTTTATAGCAAGAGAACTTTCACACCAACCCATGTAAAGCATATCTTCATGGAGTTGGATTTGTCATGCTGAAACAGGTTTTGTAGTTTAAATGAAGGGAAAATTCAATGCTTCTGCTTCTTAATATATCCTATACAATTGTGTGCCTTCAACTTTGTAGGTACAGTCCGGGGGTATCAACACTCCTGTCCATATGTTGACCAACAAAGGAGGAAAAGAAAGTATACAATGGAGGGGAAGAAAAGGAGTGACTGAGTAGAAGCAGAAAAAAAAAAATCATAGGCATGGCGAGTTTTTGGGTTAAACCACACGAGTGAACGATTGGCCCAGCAACAGTGAAGATCAGATGCACCAAGCATCATGAAGGTATATTCCAAGTCTTCTAATGTGTCTGCTACTTTTAATTGTGATGCCACACCAGGGTACGTGACTATTCCAGCCGTAGGTGGTTCTGTCACCAATCTGTTACCAAACACTGTTTGTGGTGGCATCAAATCAAGACCCAAAACCTGTTCCAGCATGACAAAACCCCTGTGAACAAAATCACCACCATGAAGATACATGTGTTGGCTGATTAGAGCTCCATTTCTATTGAATGCTGACTGCACTCCAGGGCCTTTTCACCTCACCTACATCAGTAGCAGACTTTACTAACACCCATGTATCTGAATGAGCACAAACTAGTGGAACATCTTCCCAGAAGAGTGGAGGATCGTATAAAAACAAATGGAGACCAAATGTGGATTTGGGATGTTCAAAAAGAAGAAATATGACTGATCCAAATTAAATCCTCAACGTGTTACACATGAGAGCCAGTTCAGCTCCGACCTGCCCCCTAGTGGAGACAAATTTAGTTATGCATCAAATATAACTACAGCCATGCAGCTTGTTTCCAAACTCGTCTACTTTCTGAAACATCATTTCCGGAGATTATGTTTCACATCTGGAATTGTTCCATGAATTCAGTGCATAAAAAAACCCCGGTTCTCAGTTTGCAATATCACTAATAGCACCAAGATGATATCTCCATGGAGATTCAGGTATCTTGCCGGCCGTTAAAAATAGCGATAGTGGATTTTATGGATACTGATAGCGAGGTTGGACCGGACTTGCCAAAAAACCAAGTAAATCAACCGAAAGTTTTTAAAATAGTAGTTAACTTGATTACAAAAATGTACAGGAAAAAAAAGTACTGAATCATGAAAATGTGCTAAATGAAATACATATAAATATATCCATTATTAAATAGTATTACTAAATTAGTAAATGATAAATCTTTCTTTCGGCTTTTCCCGTTAGGGGTCGCCACAGCGGATCCTCCGCATGTTTCATTTGGCACGTTTTTACGCTGGATGCCCTTCCTAACGCAACCCTCCCCATTTATCCGGGCTTGGGACCGGCACTGAAAGTGGCTGGGGTTGGTTCCCTGACTGGTGATCGAACCCGGGCCGCAGCGGTGAGAGCGCCGCATCCTAACCACTAGACCATTAGGGACCCTTAGTAAATGATAAATAATAAATATAATATAGCGCTCTCCGTGCAGCACGCCATCTCACGTGTACAAACAGTGTGTGGTGTCAGTGGTTCACCTGTTGAGGCCGCTCTCGTAAACGGAATCGGTATGGATTTTTGCCTATAGCTGCCAGTTACAGTAATCAAATGACAAACTATTGGTGCCGATTAATCGGTCGACCGCTACATAAAAGTGCTTTTGCAGTTTATTAGGAAGCTCTGAGACGAGACTGGTCTGTGAAACAGGTGGAAATGAACAACAGTGTGCAGTGTCACCGGTGTGTGGTCCTAACAATCACGGCTAATACAGAAACTCGAGTCAGTATCGCTGTTCTATTGGGTAAACACGCACACCCTATAGTGATCCAGCTGCCAAAATGAGACCCAGACCGGAGAACCAGATGTTTCTTTAGATCCCCCCCCAACACACACACACACACACACACACACACACACACACACACACACACACACACACACACACACATCGAATTACTGCTTTTTTTTCTTTATTTGTTTTCTTTAACCCTCTAAACAGCACGATTTTTAGAGAGTCCACGATTTACGTTCCTTAATTGTTGTAACTGCAGACCTTTTGTTTTAGATTTCAAAGAGAATATTATGCTTTTAAACAAAGAACCTGAGGAAGAGGCTTTCGAGAAAAGCTTTTTCCATTTCAGCCTTCCTCCGAAGTCGCGCTTCATAAACGCCTGCTGCTGTTAAACACAAGGGGACTGGTATAAGTAGATATCCAAACGTGGTTGTTATGTAAAGTTGTTTTCACACGGGCTGAAAATCAAACCGGAGCTTGGATACGCTTCGACGTAACCTGCCAAGCTTTTTTTTTGTCCGTGTCTGACCCGCCTGTCGCTGTGCCAGGCAGCAAAATCAGGCGGGATGAAAACCAATCAAAACGCAGCCAGTTACCAAACGTCCACCTGCATTCTGGATTTCAAAAATCAGCAAAGATGGGAGTGTGGTAGCTTAGTGTTTACGGCACTGGACTTTAGATCTAAAGGTCACGAGTTTAAATCCCAGTACCCAGCTGAGACCCCATGCAAGGCCCCCCTGAGCAAGGCCCTTAACCCTGTAGCTGCTCAGTTGTATGAATGAGTGTTCTGGATAAGTAGGTCTGCCAAACCTATAAATGTAAATGTAGATTTTTTTTTCCAGGCTTTTTGCAGCAGAACCGAGGAACATGTGTGCACCAGCTCAGGTAGTAAACGTGTCTCCTACCTTTCTCGCATAAATTATTTACAACAGAGTGGAATGTGAGTAATGAGGCTAATCTTGTTCTCTCGGTTCTTCTGCTCTTTTTCTCCTTCTCTCTCCCTCTCGCAGATGAAAGCAAGCATGGGCCTGGACTGTTTGTCACCTTCATTATCTAGGATTCTCGTCAGTGTGAAATTTCAACGGCCCAAACCGAGATAAACAGTGCTGTTCCAGGAGGTGACACATCTCTGCTCAGAAGCACGAGCGAAAGCACAAGCATCTATCCAATCACTTATCTGATGAGATCATCTCCCTCTGGACCGCGTGTATGCACGTGTGTGTGTGTGTCCCCCTCCTAACATGCCCACTGAGATCAGTGCCCTCTGGTGGAGGAATGATGACCTGATGACCCAAGATTCACCAGTTCTTGGAAAATTAGATACTGAGCGAAGTCTTCCAAAAGCCAAACAAAAGCGAGACGTGTTCGGTGTCTGTCGTATAAAAAGTGCGATGGGAAATCGGCTTTATGCTTTTAGTGGAGAGAAAAAAAAATGGCGCTGATGATGTACAAAAAAAAAAAAAAAAAGAACAGATATTCTTTAAAGAACAAAGAGCGGTGGCCACATGAAAGCAGCACATCAAACCGCAATCTCGGGAGTTACTTCTTACACAGCTTTAGTGCACCATTTTCTCCCTAGGCTTGTCCATCTCTGCAGAGCCTGCTCAGTCAGGTCCTGACCCTGCATTAGGGCCCTAGCTTCAAAGACACACACACCCACAACCACACACACAAAGCCATACACACAAACACACACACCCTGCACATGCTTCTGCTGCCTGTAGATGGCTGTCTAGTCAAAAATCCTGCTAAGGAAGAGCTGCATTCAGTTCACTACAGGAAGAACACACACTTTCACACACACACACACACACACACACACACACACACTCTTCTCAGTGTCATTAGAGGCGACGTTAGGGACGAGAGCGGAGTCTTCGTCGGCTTCCCCGCGGTCTAACCCTCCTCTCGTTTTACCGCTAAGTGCAACTTGCACCCAAACAAGGGTCTGAATGATATGTCAAGAGCGAATGACAATCTTTTTTGTCATTCACAGCCAGGGTTCTCGCTTGCAAAAGACCCAGGAGGGGTTTGACTGTGTAAGTCGTCCCTCCACCCCCTTTCACCAACCCCTCTGCTCTCTCTCACACACACACACACACACACACACACACACACACACACACACACACACACCCCGAGTCCTCTCCTTTGGCTCATCGCCACATCAAGCCGACAAGCTGATGACAAGGGCACTTAAAAAAGCCTGGGCATTTTTACAGCTCCAGCCTCACAGTCATGCATGAATCTCCTACAAGAAAGACCTTCTCTTGCCCAGAGCGTCCGAGATGCTGAACTTTCCCCCCTTTCACTCTCTATTAGACAGACAGGCAAGCTGGGTCCTTCAGCACAGGTGCCCAAACAGCTGCCTGACAGCAGCCGCTGCTCACTGACTCCCAGTGATAGACGAGGTTCACAAACCATGTGGTTGAGTTAAAGTAGAGATTCACTCAGTAAAATGTGACTCCCCTTTAAACTATCAGTTGAGTAAAAGTACACAAGTATCCAAAGTGCTATGATTTATTACGACTATAATGTTCCTATTATCATTTTTATCACAAGACTCTTTAATTGATCAAGTTTATGTCTAACTCAAATCAAATCAAATCAAATTAACTGATCTATTAATAGAATGATATTAATGAGTCAAACACTGATTGATTTCTATTACAAATATTAGGAGCCCAAAATCATCTTTGCAGCTCCTTCAAAAAAAAAAGTGTAAATGAGGTCACGTGTGATGTGGTGAGTTCGAGTCTGGAGTTTCTTCATCGTTTATTCCTCTCTAAATCTTCTGTTGGACTGATGCTGAACTGTATGTTGGTGATCAGTAGATTCCACCGAGCGCCAATCATAAGTTCTAAACAGGGCGAGCGCTCGATCCTGATTGGTGGATCGCTGCGTGTTTCAACAGTTATGTTTTAAATCCTCGTAAATAAAAAGGGACTGATTTCACAAAACGCATTTGAGTCAAAAGTTAAATATTTGACTTTGAAATGTAGCAAAGTTAAAGTCAAAGTCTCCCCAAATGGAAACACTTCAGTAAAGTACAGATACGTGAAAAAGCTACTTGAATACCGTAGTGAATTACATTTACTTCCTTATTGTCCACCGCTGCCGATTCCTGCTGACTGGCGTATACTCGCTCACCAAACTAGTGTTGGTTTACCAATAAACATGCGTCCTGTATTTCTACCTGATTACTAAACAAACTCAAGGATGGAGGGATGAAATAACCAGGTCATGTACTAACCAGGGAAATCAAAAGCCCCCATGGGCTTGCCCTGTCCTACAGAGCCTCTCAGAAGACTGGAAACACATAGTCTTATATCGCTTTAATGCATAAAACTTGGTTATTTGCTGCTATAAAGATTGATTTTGACCAAAGAAATATATAAACGCTCAGACTTTTATTTCCATTGAAAAATCTCCTTCAGCATGAAGAACAGCTTTACACGCTCTCAGCATTGGGAAAGTTTGTTTCTCCAAACATTCAACTGAAATACTTTGCCGTGTCTGTTGTAAAACTTCTTCACGTTTTTGTGATTCAGTTCATCCCAGAGCAGTTTAACAGGATTTAGGTGCGGTGACTGGGCAGGTCATTTCATGATCGATAAACACACCGTTTTCTCTGTTCCGGTTAGACGGAATTGCGTGGTGTGGGTTGCCATGTTGGCTCAGGAATCCTTTCACCATTTAACCATTTATTTAAAGTGGAACGTGATTATCGCTACAATTAATTAATCAGAATCCCTACTGAGCAGTGGCCGCTTAGTAGAGGTGGCGGGATTTGAACTCACAACCATCTGATCAGAAGTCCAACATCTTATCCACTAAGCTAGCACTTCCCCTCAATTTACGTCATGCTACTAAACCAGTTAACACAGAATAAAGGAAAATGAATTACAATTACACTCAACTGCCAATAGTGTGCTGACTCCTGGAGTTCATTAATAAGCATTAAAATAGTGATAGCCTGATTCTATAAAAGGGTTTTAGTCTTTAGTCTTTCTACTAGTCCATGGCTGTTGTCCAATCAGCCACAAAAAAGCAAAAGAGGTCATGATGTCTCATGAGAGCACAATGAAACTGGCGTTTAAATTGATCCCAAAGGTGTTCGGCGAGGTTGAGAGGTCAAGGTTCAAGGCTCTGTCCGGGACACTCCAGCTCTTCAACATAAAATGTAGGTACAATACAGTATGTATTAAACAAAATGTACAATATTAACAAATTCTAACAAATTGACAAAAATGTACAAATTAGACACAGTTGAAACTGTGATCACGTGTATGAATTGAGTTTGGTGCAGTATTTACAACATCAATCCCTCGTCCTCACAGCCCTTCAGCATAAACAAGATAATAACGCTAATATTAATAGACGAGGTGGTTCTAAAAACGTGTCGAGGCTAATGGTGTAACTGGCGCTATTCTGACCGCGTGCTAACGTGAAATCCTGCGTGAAACTCGGCGAATCTGCCACAGAGACGTTTGACGCCACTTACGGCGATCGACAATCCACGTGACCTCATTTCCGCACAAATCCTACTCGAACGACTTCGCCCTCTTCCGAAAGATGAAGTTTTAACTCAAAGGTCAGCGTTTTGACGCCGTTGCAGAGATCCGTCAAGAATCGCTTTGGAAAAGAAGACTTCCAGGACACGTTCCAGACGCGGCAGGAACGCTGGGAGCGATGTATCGCTCTGCAAGAGGACTTTCTTGTAAACAGAGCTCGTTTAGAAACTTTTTGTTACCACCTCGTATCAGAACGTCAGACTGAAGAAACCAAACGGCTATTATTTTAGATGCGCACACAATTAACGATAAGTCCGATATCCGGGTCGCATTTCGAAACGAATCTATACACAGAATCTTCGAGGTGAAGGGGTTAATACAGCTCGCTTTGCTCTTCGCTCCATACAGAAAAAAACCCCTGTATACAAAATGAGCCTGCTTATAAACATTTGTAAATTCTCATCGCGCTGCTTTCGGCCTTTTCCTGAAGCTTACACGCTAAAAAAAAACTGCCTCAGCACTCGAACACAATGCGGATGTTCCCATAAATATTTACATTCGTTATTAAAAAAAAAACTTTACCCCTTTACGAAATGTGGACGAGGCTAAAATGTAAATAGTTAAGGTATTTTTAGGTGAGGTGGGAAGAGGCGGCGTAGGTGCGAGGAGGGAAGGAAAGAAATAAGAGTGCGAGTTCCCTGCGGAGGGATTAATGATGGGACGCATTGTGTTCATTTTGTTTATCAAGCAGCTATTCAGGCCTCTAGTGGGGCCCTGATGCTTACACAAGCAAAAGCTTTCTCAGGCATCTGCAGCTGCATTGCCACCATACAGGTACCCTGCAGACTGCGCTCTCACACACATGCACTTCCCCACACACACACACACACACACAGCTGCCCTGATGGCGCAGCATGGCCCTGCAGGTGTTGCCTTCTCGCCATCGCCTTCGAACAGCCAGATTCCTCGTGCATCACAGGCTGCTTCAAATGCACGCTGCTTCCACACCGCTGTCCCCCCCTGGACCACTTCACGTACGCCAGCCTCCGCCGTCGCGGAGGAGCGAGACTCCGCCCGAGCCGAGCCGTGCCGTCTTATCGCCGTGTTTTATCGCCGGTTTTTCTCCCGGCTCTGAATTGGCCGGCTTTGAGTTATGAGTCACGCGAGTGCACCTGCGCCCATGTGTTAAGCACTGACAAATAAAAGCCTAACGTCCATTTACACAACAAAGAGACGCACCCCGCAAGGCAACCAATCTCTCGTCCCCCTCCTGCCTTTCCTCTCTTGTTCACGCGACTTGCATAAGCCAGAAAGTGCTGCATGTTCTCCCGTAATACCCTGTGCTCACGCGCTCGCTCTCGCTCTGGTATTCAAACACAAATTTTGCAGATGGAGAATAAAAAAAAAAAAGGGCACACAAAAATCCGTCACAACTCCGTCTTTATATCCCATGCTTGACTTTTTATTATTTCTTTAGTTTTTACACACCGGCTGAAGCACCGGAGCGACAGGGACGTTTTAGGAAAAGCTCATGAAAGCAAATCCCATCAGCATGTCAGGCTTATCGAAGGCCCTGCTTTTGTTCTAGGAGCGAAACAAAAATCCCTCTGCGAAAGCAGCGAGGAGGAGAAACTCTGACAAAAACCCGTGCTGCCGCTACTGGCGCCTTAATGGAGGCTTTCACCACGCGCCGGGCCGGGCTTCCTCACAATCAGCAGCTGACTGTGTGATTGATGCATATTAATGAAGCGGGCGGCGCAGGCGGAGGCAAGCTGAGCTCCGCACTTCCTCTGCATCTTAATGGCTGCGGCTCTGCTGTGGGATTATCGCCCGTGGAAACTTCGCCCAATTCGCCGCTATTAATCTCTGCCTGTCCTCCTGTTCAGGCAACATAATGACTAATTAAACATCAAAAGAGCAGCAGTGGGGATGGGCCGCGACAGCTCACGGCCCCGAGACTGACTCCCGCGAGACCCGGAGACGGAGGAGGCCTCGGAGTCGCGGAACCACAAATCAATCAGCCGTCCTACTCACACACACACACACACACACACACACACACCTCGCTCCTGCAGTCGCATTCAGTAAACCAGGCCTGATTAGCAAAACAGTGGCAGCTCTCATGCCGTGCACTCGCACACACACACAAACATACACACACACACACACACACACACAGAACACTCTGTGCTAGCACTGTCATGAAGGATGACTTTGAAGACAAGAAAACAAAGTGCATCCAAGGGCTGAGACATCAACAGCTTTTATTAAGCATGCCTGTGTGCATGTGTCTGAGTGCACGTGTGTGTGTGTGTGTGTGTGTGTGTGTGTGTGTGTGTGTGTGTTTGCATGAAAGCAGAGTAAAGAAAGGAAATGAAGCTCCACTTACAGATGTCGGCAGGCCGGGGGGAACCTTGCGCACTTTCTTTGTCTGTAAAGGATCTAAAAAGAGACGAAACAACACCAAGAACACGATCAGAAGAAACACTTCAAAACACAGTAAAGCTGTAACACACACACACACACACACACACACACACACACACACACACACACACACACACACACACACACACACACACACACACATTCTAATGCCTTTGTATTCTCATCATCTCAGGAATATCACGAGACGAGTATTAAAGAATAACGAGTAATGGGGTGTAACGGTGCACGTATACCTGAAGAATCGATTCGGGACAGAGTTTTCGGGTCGGTGTACACGTGGACCGAATGCAATCTTTGTCTTACGTGCGGAACATAGTTGCGACCCAAGTTTCCTCACAGACATATTAAGCGGCGGACCGCAAGTTTTAGTCGCTGCAGCTACTCGATCAATTCCAACATTCTTACAACAGTCTCGCGATATGGATTCTCTTCCGTTTTATGTACAATTTCACATATCGTGAAAGTGAATGAAAAGGAATGAAGATATTTTATATTTTATGTATTAATAAAATGAATGGATTATTAAATATCTTGTGTTTATTAAATACAGACATTTGTTAAAGTATGCGGAAATAAATTGAACAGTTATGTGGAAAGTATCTTTAGAAAATTAAATATTAAATGTAAATCACACACACACACACACACACACACAGACACACACACACACACACACACACACACACACACACACACACACACATACACACATTGGTATTACCAAATGGGGTCTAACAAATGTAAACTATTTAATTAAATTTTTTTATTTTATTGAATCAATTTAATTTGTGCCCATTTACTCGGTTACTCAATTAAATTAATAAAAACGTGCATTGCATTCATAATTAATACAGTTAAAAAACATTGTTCACAAATATAATAATTATAACCGACGTTAATAAAAAAACGACAAGCAGTTTTATGTTTTGCATTTATACGCCCCTGACTGCACCGAAATCGAAATCGAACCGTGACCTTAAACCCTGGGGTACAAACCAAATTGTGAACTTTGTGTACCGCCCTAATACATCCCTAATAAGGACCATGATTTAGGGAACAGGGTTTTGTTTTCATGGCGGGAAAAGAGCATTAAAGGAACGGCGAGTCATTTTCGAGCCCCCTGTTGCCTGAAAGAGGAACTGCAAGTTTCCCGCTAACCCGTACCCAATACAACCCCTGGAATGTACTTCATTAAGAGTCTATTTTTAAAGGTTCATTTGAAAAAAAATGGAAACGAGCCGTGTTCACTTAAACAGAGACTGACTTTTTTTTTCCCCCTGAAAGTATCATGCAAATATTTTGCAAATACAGCAAAACAACCTTCCTGAGAGTAGGATGCAGATACAAACCCAGTGGAGAAGAGTCCTGGAGGGCACGTCGTCGCGGATTGGAGCCTGTGAAGGAATAAAAAGGAGCTGCTGACTTCCCGGCAGTGGTCGCAGGCCCTGGACTGGTCAACCCCATGTCTGGGCGCAGAGTAGACTGCAGGGCAACATATAACACAATGAGGAATTCAAAAAAAAAGTACAAGAATTAGTCCCAAAAACATCAATTTTCCATGTTTGTTTTGCCAAAGACCTTCAGGAGATTATTCTCCTGGATAAAGCTGTGTTTTTTCCCACCCGATTACACTTTCAATTTCTTTCTTTCCCCCCAATTCCCCCCCTTTAGAGCCCTTTAATTGATGTGGCCATGTCAGGAGACTCGGTTAAGTCCAAGGAGAAATCGATCCCATCAGCCTGACCTAGCGATTGCCTTTGCGCCAGCCGGCGGTGACCTGCTAATCGATCAGGTGTGATCAGGGCTCAGGGACGCTTCCGTACACAGTCGAGGACATCGGTGCCAAAGACAGAGAGGTAACAAATGAGTAAGGAGGACAGGAAGTACGAGAGAGGAGAAGCGTGTGTGATGTGTGTGTAAGGAGGCGGTCATTGGTTTAATTCGGCTGTTACAGAGAGCCTGACACACTGAGGCACTAAAACCGCAGCCCAAGAGCCAATTAGGCGAGAGCGAGATGGAAGAGGAGCTCTAACCCGGAGTCTGACAAACAGGAGATTAGTGTACACTCCTCCTTTTACCTCCTGAAGCGTGTCGCATCTTAAAGCGATCTCCACTTGAGCCGCCTGCCCCCACAGCAAACTGGGTTAAGAGGACAATTACAAGCATGGCCCAATTAGCGCAATGGTTGAGGAGGTTGAGGAATAAAGAACGAGGAGAGACGGTGAACATCAAAGCGCAGCTATAATGTGACATCAAAACGCACGGGGAAATCGGATTGAAAACGACAAAACGCGTTCAAAAGTATTGGGACGCCCGACTTCTGCAGCCTGTATGACTCTACACACGTTTTTACAATCCGTTAACACAATGGGACCGCACGTGTCCTCATAATCGCACATCACACCACTGTGCTCTGTACTTGCACACTACGTTTCTTTGCGTATTTTTGCACAACTGCTGTAAGATATACATATCTATATGTAAATATTCATATAATTCATTTAATATTATATATATTACCATTTACTTGAAACTATGAAACATGTAACATTAATTTTCCCTCTGATCTAGAAGATCAAATTCTGTTCCAGCATGACAATGCCCCAGTGCATAAATCCAGCTGCATGAACATTTATTTTTTAAACTTTATTCTTTTATTTTTTGTACATAAACAGCAATACTTATTCCAAAACAGGAGTAGTAACATTCTTATCTGCCATACAATTTGTCCTTTTTTTTATTCCAACTTTTTAATATAAAAAAAAAAAATCTAATATATGTACATAATACAAATTAGAAACAAACAAAAAAAGAAAATAGAATAAATAAAAAATATATAAAAAATAAAGTAAAAGAATAGTAATTACATGGGGAAGGTCAGATATGTGTTTTATGACTTATGAAATTAATTATAATTCAACTCCTTAATCAAAGCTGTTAATTGTAGGTTCTTAGTATATAGAAGAGGCTGGAGGAAAAAGCATAAAAAAATTAATTAAATAAAAAAAAAACCTTCCCAGAAAAGCGGAGTTTATTATAACAAAGACTAAATGTGGAAGGAGACGTTCAAAAAGAAGAACATCCCAATCTTATGCTCAGGTGTCCACAAACTTTTGAACGACCTCGTAGTAAGATAGCGCTCACAACGTTGAATTGCAAAATGTTAATTATTTAATAAAATGGTTTCTATCGTATTATTATGCAACTGATAAAAAAAAAAAAAAAAAAAGTCTGTTTTTTTCTAAGAGCAGAAGAACAAACAGCTTCCTAACGCATGTTGTGTGTTACACTGAGTATTCAGTTACTAATTTCTAATCAAAGTCAGATAGAAGTCGTAATCAAACGCCACGGGGCCGGAGCGCCGGATCGCTCTGTGCCTGTGCCCGAGAATAGCCAGATTCCTGATTTTAGCAGATGAAATTGAAGGCCATCAATTCGTGTGAGAATCAGCGCAGCCTCTCCTTAACTGCAGGAGAAATGAGAGGAGGAAAGAGGATGTCCAAAGTGACAAGCTGTCACAGGGCCTGGCGCATTGACATTGACGTGGCACAACAGACTGACTAGTGCTGCCTTTGTTCAATGATAATAAATCCTCTCAGCCATATTAGTAACTTTCAGCACTTTTTCTTTTTATGGGCACGAGACGGTAAAAAGACTGCGGTGTTATAATTAAAGACCAGTAGAGAAGCTGTGCTATTAAATAAATACATACACCTTAAATTTAGAGAGAGAATATCTCCAAACATATCTACATCTCCACAACTGATATCTCCATACAATACATTAAAGATACATATGAAGCAGCTACCAATACGATACGATCGACCTCTATTACAATGTGATCCGATTTCAATTCGAATCAAACACAATGCGATTCAATGCAATATGATTCTATGCAATTCACTACGGTACAGTTCACTTTTATTCCTTTGGTTCAGACAGACAGCAAATCATCAATTTACTTAAGTGCTTTCTGACTTCTAACCCACAGCCCCTTCCACATGTGCCTTTGTAGTAAAGAGTTTATTTTCATGTTGTGTCTGCAGGAAGATGCAGCTCTACCTCTGCCATGTTAATCTGTATTCTATGCGACTCTCAGGACAAACCTCAGTTCTGAGGGATCAAAAGCGCTCGACAGAAATCGATCTACATAGAGAATATTTTTCATTTTCTGAATAATAAAAGTATAGCTTTTAGCGTCTCGTCTACTAATAATTATATTTAAATAAATAATTTTTTACTTATGCAAATATGTTCAAAATGATGCATTGCAATACAAATGCCAAATTGTATCCGATGCTCACTCTTTTAACGTCATCTTTCATGCAACGTACCAATGCGAATCGCTGTATCTTACCATCCCTAATTAATATATATATATATATATATAATACTATAGAAATGAGACGGATGTATTTTAGTCAGTGTGCAGTTTGTATGTACAGCAGTAGATTTACTGTCCTCTGAAAATAACAACATACATCCATTATTGTCAAAATAGATGGCAACAAAAGTGAGTACACCCTAAGTGATAACAGCTGTACGTCGTGTAACCGTGCAAAGCCACACGTCCTACTCATCAGAAGGTGCAGAATTTTCTTTAAAAAACAGACGTATGACTGCTGCCAACATTGCCTTCAGACAGTTTGCTGAAGATGACCTGTTCAAAAGCATGAATTACTGGAACCTTTTCCTGTGTCCTGTGGTCTGAAGATAAACCTGTTCGGCTCAGAAAGTAACAAGAAAATTGTCTTGCCTACAGTCAAGCATGGTGGTGGTAGCATCATGGTCTGGGGCTGCATGAGTGCTGCTGGTACTGGAGTGCTGCGGTTCTGCCAAGATTACAGCTGAAGGTGATGGAGTGGCCAAATATGTCCCCTATTGAACCCTATTGAGCACCAGTGGGGCTCCTCAAGTTTAGGATGCACTCACTTTTGTTGGCAGCTAATTAGACAATAACGGCTGTATGTTAAGTTATTTTTTAGTAAATCTGGACTGCTGTAGAAGCTGCACATTGACTAGTTTAAAGTATATCCAAGTATCTTTTCTATAGCATTGTCTCTTAAGAAGATTATACTAAAGTTGTTGCTGAAATGTGAGATACTGTATATGTGTATATATAACGCAAATTCAGTTTGCAGCAATAATTGTATTAACACGCCATTAATGCAGCGCGCATTTCTGTTTGACCATTTCTATTAAAATAACAAATAAATTTGTACCGTAATTTCCGGACTATTAAGCGTTTTATTAACTATTGTCTACACTGAAACTAATTAACTTTACACAGGCTTTAATGAGAGACAGTGTCTGTTACACGTGTAACGGGTGAAATATGTTGTGGCTCCTTTAAGAGCAGAGCGGTATTTTGGGAATAGCCTGCCGCCGCATTTTTCCGCTATTACTGCGTGTGTGCAAGACCGAGGAATATGTCCTTATTATTTTCTGATGCTCATTTCTAACTTTGACTAACCCGTAACGCTGTTGCCAAGAAAAATAAAAAAAAATCACGAGTTTTGGAAACCTGTCTGTGCTTATATGATTTCTGTTGTAACTGGAGTTAGTGAGCTCTCCCTTCACCCAGACTCAACACATTACAACGGCTTGTATCTAAACAGTAGCCTACCAAGAAAGTCATTGTTCACTGTCTTCCTCCTTCCTTTCACAACTATTTCTCTTGGGTGTTTATCTTTTGGCATCGTCGTGCGTTTAAAAAAAAAAAGTTTTTTCTCCCGATGCCGTGCAGCTCAGAACACAGGTGAGGTGAGTTTTTTCGTTTCCGTTCGGAAATTTTTATTGGTCTAATGTTATGGGGTTCAGTTTTTTGGCTTGAAGTTTGTGAAACCGGGAAAAACCCAGGAAAAATTCATAAACAAGCCGCTTTGTTGTTTAAGCCGCGGGGTTCAAAACGTGGGAAAAAAGTAGCGGCTTATAGTCCAAAAAATATGTGAAAAAAAAGGAGCAAAATTAAAACCTTCACTAACATGCATTTATTCACGGCGTCCTTTTTTACTCGGCTATAAAAATAAAATAAACTTTACGTAATCTTTTTTTTAATCACTAAACATTTGTTTTAGTGACGTGCCCAATCTAAAATCACCAACAAAATCCTTTGTGCTTTATGTTGAGTTTGATTTCATTAATAAAAAACATACATTTACATAAAACGTCAATATTAGTCTACGATCATGTTGATTAGAGTAATAAAAACGTGAAAAGTATTAATTCAAGGTACATTTAGAACAGATAAAAATGTTCTTACGACCCAGCAGCAACCATTTCCCAACCCACTGTGGGACCTCCACTATATATCACCATGTTCTAAGCTATAATTGACGTCCTTGGTGCTGGACAACCGGACCCTCACTCCTCCGAATATGTGTGACCTGTAAATTCATACAGCTTCTGTACCGGGTCTCCACCCCTCTGAACGATCACCTTTCCTCTGTGAAATGTCAGGCAGATTTGTGTTGATAATGACGGTCATCTGTCAACTGCAACCTGCAGCATTAATCAGTCTAAGACTCGGCACGCGACTCCAGCGACCATGGTCCCCCGCTCTTGCTCCTGCGCGATGAGGTGCGCGTCTGTTCGCGTCGTTTTATTGTGCTATAGGTTTTTTAACGATACGCATGTCATACGAGTGTCAACCGCGAGGCCGTAACTCAAACGCGTAAAGGACACGGGCGATAATCGGAAGAAAATTATAGCGCTGGAACGGCGCTCCGTCATCCCGTGGGCACACCTGCTGCACCCTCGTACAGATTATGTCAATTATCTTGGCTTTAAAGGTATACGGTGTGAAACGTCATATTTTCCGAGATTGACTTATACGCCATTAACGTGGAGATCTATGGTTAGAGGTGCAAACTGCAAAGACTGTTGGTCCTGGAGAGAAACACAGGGGGCTCAGCTGGCTGGAACAGTTTGAATATGGGACTCATTATATGCAAAGTGATCTACATGGTGCTGAAATGATGCAATAACACCAACGCTGAGTGAAGCACGCAGCCTGCTCACGATGACGAACCGCATAAACAATTGGTTGTGTAGTTTCGGGTGGCGGGGGGGAGTGTGGTTGGGGGGGTGTTATCCTGTAACTGATCCCTTCTCGTTTGCCTTCGTTCTCAAAATCCTTATTACAAACCTTTATAAGCGCTCTCCGCGGAACGTCACCTGGACCTTCATCGCGTGCTGTTCGGCGAAACCCTGAGGAGCTTTACGTTATTAATATAGCGCTCCTGCAGCCCTGCATTCCTTCCACATTCTCTCAGGAAACAAACAGCTTCTATTTTTTTTTGGTCTTCCTGTTTTTCTTCAGCGACTAGACAAACTGTGCACGTGCCAAGCTCTGATCTGTGCAGCTGCAGGCCAGCATAAATTCCCTCGTTCCCACACCAAAATGTCTGAACTGGCATTCTCTTTCAAAAAGCTCTTTTATGAATGGAGCAACAGCTCTGGAGAGCCCGCAGTGTTTTCTCTCGCTCTGACTGGCTTCATTCACCCGCCTGGACCCTGCATGGCCAGCATTTATAGTGGGTCTTTTTTTTTGGGTCACCAGCGCTAGGACCGGATGAAGGTCAGGTGAGGGTCATTAGGGTTGGGTTAGCTTTAAGTCGGAGCGAAAGAATAAAGCTATTTTGGAGAAGGACTTGATGCTAGCGTGGTGGACCGCTTCACGTCCAAGTGTACAATCGAGGAGAAACAACATACACAAACCTAAAAGAGACCTCCCTCCCTGACCGACTGATCTGAGCAAGAAGAAAAAGGGAGGAAAAGTAGAAGCGAGAGAGCGAAAGAGAGAGAGAGAAAAAAAGCAGCCCTCTCACACAAACGTGCCTTTGTTTAGAACATCTGTGTGGTGCTGCAAGCCTACAGCCGGCCTGTGCTCGGTGACCCTGCATTAATAGAGGTGCTGAAAGCCATGTTCCTGCTCACCATCCAACGCAGCAAGATTCGCCTTCTCTTTCTCCCACAGACGTGTTTACACACCCTGTAATCACTTACTCTCACACAGAGGCAGCTTCGTCTCATCTCACGCCTACGGTAAGCTTGCTGGAGGGCAAAACTCTGTAACTCTGTACCTCTGCCTCAGACCTCCGGGGAGCCCTAAGACCTGCCGTATAGACCGTTTTAAGGCTGTAAACAATAACAAACGCGACGATACTGCGCTTGTCTGGTCCTAAAGCATTTCCGGTGGTGCCATTTTTAAAATACAGACCTGTCAAAAAACTTTAGCTCTTAAAATATTAACAAAAACTACACATAGATGATAACATGGAAGTATTGGACCCCTGACATCAGCATTAAGGCGACAAATGAAGGTGGAACGATTGATCGGCTGGACGATTTATTTATTTCATACATTTGGACATGTTTGTGGTCAGAGTATGTGAAGTGTGTCGCCATGTTGCTGTGATTCTGTTTGATGTGGAATCCAATCGTCACGTAGAATTGCGTTTATCGGAAATCTGAACGCTTTAATTTCCGACAGCAGGTTAATTCCTGGTCTGAGAGAGCAGGCAACCAAAAGAAAAACACCATGGTCCTAGTTTAAATTTACATTTTTAATTGAAAAGATTAAAAAACTGTTGCAGTATCTCTGTGTATAAACCGTGTACCGCCAACGTTTTGTATGGGCGCGTTTACTATCCGAAAAAAGCTGACGCTTTTTTATTTTTTACACGAAATTTCTCGCTATCACAAGTACGGACATAAAGAAAGGGGATCAGCAGCGGTGTCCCGTATTCCTAACAAATCTATAATAATAGATATATAATAATAATAATAATAATAATAATAATAATAATAATAATAATATATAGTATATAAAAAATACAGACGCTCCCCATTTGACAAAAATTCACTTTACGATCTTTTGAGGATACGAACAAACCTGTCCTCAAAGTGAAATTTGTTCGGAAATCTGTGTAGTCAATAACGAACACAGTAACAATTTACGAACAAATTCGTGGTACGATGCGCGTTTGGAACGTAGGTGGGGAGCGTCTGTATTATTGTTCAAATATTCAAATCAAATCATCCTGGACTCTGAGCTTATGATCCAAACCACAGCAGACCAGTGTGAGAAACTGAATTGGACACTGACAGGACATGCCACACAGGTTTATTTGTTTAAAACTGCAGACACCCAAAGAAACAGTAACAGGCAGGAAAAAAGCAGCTCGAAGGCTGAGACCAGTCATTTTTTTGGCATCATGGATTTGAGACTCAATAAACAGGAGACGACATTTGATCATGTTTACCTGACATCCCGAGACCCCTGGCTCTCTCCCATACGCAGAAAAAGAAGATCTCTCCGATTTACCTGAAAAAGGAAACACAGAGAAAGCAGACTTTATATAACATTTTATTGGATTTATGTCCCATAAGTACATGCAGGTTCCTTTTGTTTTTATGCAACAAACTCAGAAAAAAGGCAAAAACACACAAGAATTGGACGGGGAATGAGTGGAAGAATGTTCTTTATATTACAAATGGGAGATTTTTGCCTCTAATAGAAGAACTTGTGTAAGATGGAGAACAGAAGAGAAGACACTTGATGGTTTGGGGTTGTTTTGCAGTGTTATCTCTCATGGTATTACCCGCACCTAAATCCTATTGAACTGCTCTTGGATGAACTGGATCGTAAAGAAATCTCCAACCAGTGAAGAACATCTTTGGCAATTTTGTCAAGAGGCACCGCGAAGTATTTGAGCTGAACGTGTGGAGAAACGAACGTCTGGATGCCGAGAGTGTGTAAAGCTGTTCTTCATGCTAAGGGAGGATTTTTCAATAAAAATAATGTCTAGACATTTATAGATTTGTTTGGTCAAAGTAACACACACACACACACACACACACACACACAAAAGAGAGCTCACTTACAGATACAGTGAAACCCTATTGTACGAGCAAACGAAGATACGAGCGACTTTGCTCGCAAAATTGTACCCTATTTCACGAGCAAATTTCGAAGGCACAAGCAAACCCACGCTGCCGGTTCCCCGTATTCGGCGGAGGGAAGCATCAGTCGCTTAGTTGATGACGTATCACTCGGTCGCTCTCTTTGTTCAGTGCAGCAAAAACATAACCTTTTTTAGCGTTATATTTTAATTTTACTAGAAATCTTGAAAAATGTCTCCCAAGAAAATCAGTGCTGGTGCTGTTGAAAACGAAAGTAAATAGAATTACCATGGAAACCAAGAAGGTTACGAGCGTGGTGCGCGTCTCACACTCGCAATCAACCACTATAACATGAGTAAGTGTTAAATGATTTTTACATTACGGTAATTTGCTGTGTATTTGTTTGTTAAAATAAGCTACAAATACTTTTTAAGTGTAGAAATAAGCGATCGAATGAGATCTCGGAACGGATTCAATTGCTTTTACATTCATTCCTATGGGGAAAAACAAGCAATTTTCAAGAACGAATTATGCTCATCCAATGGGGTTTTACTGTATCACAGAATATAGTGAAGTGAAATTCTATATTACAATAGAAATATTATGCCTTTAGTGTGTATATGTAATAATGTATATTCAACACGAAGGTTGTATTGCGGAAAATCCGTCCTTTCAACAGATAATTTCCTCCAGAATGTTCAGATTCGGATCCTGGCCTGGGTACAGATTTATGTCAGAACGTATTGCATGAGTTTTGGCAGGTTTTTCAGTCTTCATATCAGGCACATTATTCTTCTGTTCAGGCTGAAAGCAGCGCCAAACCTCAACACTTTCCACCTTTCGGGTCAAAATGAGGAGGAAAATTCAGGGGATATCTCGGTCATGGGACATGTGGGTTTAAAACCGTTACTTTTCTTTAAGACTCCAGGACTCAAAGCACTTTATGTGGCGAGGACACTAGTCCTTAGCTCTGTGTGTTCTGTTTTGTAGCTTTATGTTGTTTATGTAGCACCAGGGTTCTGGAGGACCGTTGTCTCATTTCTGATTTCATGTATTTATGTATATGTATATTTATGTATATTTATATGTATAGTCTGTACACGCTCCATACCGTAACGGGTGCAGTGGTGGGTCAGTGGGTAAGGCTTTGGGAGGTTAAGCACCCAGATCTGCCAAGCTGCCATTGTTGGGCCCTTGAGAAAGGCCCTTAACACTCCTGTGCTCCAGGGGGCGCTGTATCATGGATGACCCTGAACTGGGACATCTGAAGAACAAATTTCACTGTGCTGTAATGTATACGTGACAAATAAAAGTGCTTTTTTTTTTAGTTCATTAAATCAGCACCAGACTCACAGGCCCAAATCCTGCATGAACTACGAGCCATTATTATTTTTTTTGTATTCAACTTTGCTATAACCTCTGGTCTGATCTGATCTTTGGCAGTTTCTGTGCATCCCGAGATGTTTTCTGCTCAGCAGGGTTTTGAGGAGTGATTCCTGTCAGCCAGTCAGATCATTACCCAACCTTTTTCATGAAGACAGTATCTCCACCCGCAGACTTTACATTTACATGTACATTGATAAAGGAGTGGCAGGGAATCCAAAGTGCTTCACACCATCAGCTCAATCAAATACTCAATCAGAAACCCTTAAAAGGCTTTACAGCGAACGATCATTTGTGCACCATTCCACTGCTCCGTTATAACTAACGGCAAGGGGTTGGAAACGAGCTCGCACTGGTTCCAAACGATCGCAGACGCCCCCAGGATCGCCAACTCCCAGCTCCGAAAAACACCGGATTTCAGCAGACGCACCACTTCAGTGCCACTCACTCAGTCACTCTCTGCGAAACAGGAACGCTATCAGGGGGAGAAAAAAAGCCCAGCATACAGAATGCATGATTCATTCGCTTCACCAAAGCTAAATTCAGCAGTTTCACACAGACAGCCGTAAACAAGAGACTTGTCCGGCGAACACAATGATAAACAGCGTCACCGGCGTCGTATATTATACTTGTCAGACTTTCAAACATTAGCGAAGCAAACACAGCGCTGAAGGAGAATTCCGTTTGCTCCAGGGAAAAGGGAAATATATATTTTTTTGGGAAAAACAACACACGAGATATTTGTTTCCATCACACACACATTTGAGGTGGAGGTTGAGGCTGAGGCAGGCCGGCCGGTGCTGTGCGAGGCTCAGGTGTTCTCCACCATGTGTCTGTCGGTTCGTGTTTCTTGCTACTTGGCTGTAAGGTGGCGGCGTCTCCAGAGGCACAGCGGTTTAACTGAAAACTGCTTCCCTTGTGGTGTTGAAGCGTTCTCATTGGATGTAATGCGATCGTTCTGGGTTAGCGCGCTCTCCTGCATGGGAAGAGCAGGCTTAGTTGTGGCTAAGCTACAGGAGCGTAACACATGAGCCACCGCCACGAAACATCTGTTTACAGATAGAGGAAAAAAAATCTGCCTCTCTTTCTGACTTCCTGAGCTGCTACGCCACCGAGGTTCGGCTTTCTGAGCCTGTGCCGGTGACACAAATTTCACAGACGTTGTGCAGATGCGCTAAGGTCCAGCGGTGAAATATTCAGCCGCAGCATGTGTTCCTTCACACACACGAGCTGAATTATTTATAAGGCCGTGTTGTTGTTTCAAATGCAGACTGGGGCAGCCAGTCTTCTGAATAGAGAAAAAAACAAAAAAAGAATGCAAAAAAACATCCGTTTAGTGTGTCCCTCTGCAGGGCGCACCCACACTCGCACCACTGCCCTCCACAAGGCATATGGCAGCCATGCGTTGGAAACTGCCAGGGGACCTGAACATGATCGGTTCCCACAGGAACCGAACGATAAACATGCGTTTAACTGCTTATCGCGCCAGCATGCATGGTCACCCAGAGCTAACAGCCAAGGCACCTCCCAAGGGCTGATGCTCTCATGCCTGCGGACCGACACAGACCGAGAGACGAGGTAAATAAATGAATGCTCTCATGTCATGCTATAAAATGCATAATGAGACACTATAGTACTACATGAATTTATATATATATATATGTCAATCGATCAAAATATTTAATCACGATTAATCGCACAATTGTTATGAGTGAACTCGTGATTAATCGCAACTTAATCGCACATTTGTATCTGTTCTGAATGTACCTTAAAACAATACTTTAAGTTTTTTAATACTTCAATTAACATGCGCAAATATTGATGCTTTATGCAAATGAATGTTATTAGTGAACTCAAACTCAACATAGCACATGAAGACGAAATACTCCTGTAAATGTTTTAAAGTAATTATGCCGTTTTAGATTTTTTTTTTGCTATGTTTCCATACGGACGGTTTTAATTGCCGGAAGTGTGCGTCATGGGGGATTTTGATGCTTGTTTTGAGACTTGGCACATCAGTAAAACGAATGTTTAGTGATTAAAAATTCTTTTTCGGTGGAGTTTATTTATATATTTTTCGATAGAGTAAAGAAAAGACGTCGTGAATGTGTCTATTAAATGATTTACTTTTTAATAAAAATGGGCAAGCAAATGTGCGCTGCATTAATTGCACGTTAATAAAATTTGTGCAGTTAAATTCGATTTGCGTTAACGCGTTAATAAAGCATTCATTTTGACAGCCCTGATATATAATATACAATATACACACACACATTAAAAAAAATATTGAAATTGAATATAAAATAATGTCTAATAATATCGGCTACTATAACTGTGATTATGAAACAGGTCGGAGGTTCGACTCGTCTGTAGCTTATATACTGTACATGGCAACTTGCCGCATACAAAGCGGTGTAATAGATCACCAATTCAGAATAAACAGCTTAAGAATGCAAATTAGACAAAACAGCAGCCTTGGGCTTTGCATGATGCTAAACATTTGCAGTCCTGGTAACCTAAAAGTCCACTTTCCCAATATCGACTCCAGATAATGGACAATTAGGCAGTAATACTGCAGTAAAATGGGGGAAAATCTGACTTTCGCTTGATGCCAGATGCAACGTCTGTCTGTCCGTCTACCTTCAACACAAGAGTGTTTATTTGATAGACACAACACACAGCATTATTCTCATTTACTTTAAAAATCACATACGACTGACTACCTGATCAAGCAAACTAACCGTACTGTATATATTATATATACACAGTACAGACCAAAAGTTTGGACACACC
Source organism: Silurus meridionalis (assembly GCF_014805685.1). NCBI lineage: Eukaryota > Metazoa > Chordata > Actinopteri > Siluriformes > Siluridae > Silurus > Silurus meridionalis. Next base: position 2,452,102 of record NC_060909.1, read on the forward strand.
TTCTCATTCAAAGAGTTTTCTTTATTTTCATGACTATGAAAATTGTAGAGTCACACTGAAGGCATCAAGGGCTATTTGACCAAGAAGGAGAGTGATGGGGTGCTGCGCCAGATGACCTGGCCTCCACAGTCACCGGACCTGAACCCAATCGAGATGGTTTAGGGGTGAGCTGGACCGCAGAGTGAAGGCAAAAGGGCCAACAAGTGCCAAGCATCTCTCGGGGAACTCCTTCAAGACTGTTGGAAGACCATTTCAGGTGACTACCTCTTGAAGCTCATCAAGAGAATGCCAAGAGTGTGCAAAGCAGTAATCAAAGCAAAAGGTGGCTACTTTGAAGAACCTACAATATGACATTTTTCAGTTGTTTCACACTTTTTTGTTATGTATATAATTCCATATATAATTCCACGTGTTAATTCATAGTTTTGATGCCTTCAGTGTGAATCTACAATTTTCATAGTCATGAAAATAAAGAAAACTCTTTGAATGAGAAGGTGTGTCCAAACTTTTGGTCTGTACTGTGTATATATATATATATATATATATATATATATATATATATATATATATATATATATATACACACACACACACACACACACACGCACTGTACAATTTGTTTTAAGAGAAATTCTTAAAGCTGTAAATCAGACGCTAAAGAATCCTAGAATCCGCTAACCCTTGACTTTCGGAAAAAACGTTGCCGATGGCAGGAAGTGGCAGCAATCACACGAAACAAAATCTGCAACACACTACAAATCGTATTTCTGCTATGGAGTAAGTGGCCACAGTGACACTGCGCTAACTTGTTTCTTTTTATTTTTTTATTGTATACGTTTTCAAATTTAATAATAAAACAAAAAAAAAATAAACCAAACAAACACTGCACTCAAAGTGCAAGGCAGAGACTAAACAAACTTCACTTGTCCGTCGCTTAATACATTCCTGAGGGAACTCAGATTTGAACAATGTTCCACACGTAAAACAAAGAGTGCATCCGGTGTAAAGACCGAAAGCTCAGTACTGAAATGGGATATATACGATTTGATCTGTGGATATTGGAATAACTTCAGCCATGACCGTCTTTGGGAAGCCAAGTAACTGTTGAATAGCTGTGGGAGTTGCGATGAGGAAAAAGTAGCTCCAAAAAATTTGCGGAGGAAGAAAAAAAAAAATCCACAGAGGCCTAAACAATCCAGAAAGAGACAGAGAAAGAAATAGAGAGCGAGAGAGAGACAGAGAGAGAGGGAAAAAGAGGTAAGTGAAGATGAATGGGGGGTGTCTCAAAGCCGAACATGTCCAAGGACAAAAGCAGAGGAGTGAAGAAAAAGGGGAGAGAAAAAAAAAAAGTCTCCTGGAATGCTAAAAATCAACAATGTAAGTCAGCACTATAGCAATTTGTTTAAGTGTTACTGGCGAGTGTTTGTGCCAAGCAGGCTGCTGGCTGCACCGCTGATGTTTGAGGAAGCAGTGCCAGCTAGCGCAGCTGTGAACCCCCTCCTTCCTCTCTCACACACACACACACACACACACACACACACACACACACACACACAAACTGAGTAAGCATGAGACGCTGAACAAGTGGGGAGACAGAGTTATCAGAGTATACACACACACACACACACACACACACACACACACACACGAGAAAGCGGAAAGAAGTAAGAGTGAGAGAGATGAATAGCTTAGCCTGGTGCTAGCCTGAAAATGCAGAAAAACGCAGGAACCGGGAGTGCATGCCCTCAGATAAACCTCAGGATGCGGGTTGTAGGGGTCACCGATTAGCCGCGTCCTTGTGAGCCTCAGATCAGTGAGGCTTTTATCATCCTGATCCCATCCTCCATCCTGCTGCTGGAGCGCTGACAGGCCAACTGATCGATAACGCGCTTGCTCTGCACGTCGCCCTCCACCCTGCCACGCCGCCCCGGACCCCCGGCAGCATCCTGACCTACTAGAGTGGCCTTGCGTGGACGCTGAAGATTTCATTAGACAACCCAGTTGGGTGTCAGGTTTCAAGTTCTAATGTCGTATCTTTCTTTTTCTGTTTGAGACGCTAAGGCTGTTTTTTTGTTTTCAAAAGGTTGCAATTCCAGTTTTGTAACACGCCAACAGATGGCAACACAAGGCTGCACGCACAGTCACATGGAGCACCGACCTTCATAAGTCAGTTTGCCAAAAGACAATGTCTTATGTACATGGGAGCCGGTGCTATTCTGACCACGTGTACACCCCTAGCTCTCCTCACACGTGAGTTTCTCGCCAGAAACATGATCTCACCCACCATACTCGCGAAGATGACGATCCAGTTCGGCGTTTTGACCGTTGCGAAGATCCGGCGCAAACTGCAGGAAAAGGTGCTTGACACGCTTCGAAAAAAAGACTTTCAGGACATGTTCCAGAAGTGGCAGGAACGCTGGTAGGTGATAGTGTGTAAACATGCATAAATAAGTACTTTCTTATCAACAGAGCTCGTCTCGAAACTATTTGATACCAACACGTATATTGGTGGCTGGACCTTTCGTGGAGGAACCACACATTTGTCTCCTAGTATTCCTCCTGGGTCAGAGGCCCCGCCCCTTTGTGCTGATTATCATCATTCCTGCTGCATATAAAAAATAATCGGTGTCTCCGCATAACCATATATGGAGATGTTTATGATTCAGACCAATGAATGCAACCTTGTGTGAGAAACAATTTTGTTGGAAACAATTGTGTAATTTCCGTCAAACCGTATGTGTGTGTGTGTTTTTGTTAGTATGTCACACGCATTTGTAATAATTCACAATGAACCTTCCCATCCTTGTTTTTGCCTATTGTTCATAGATCCCCTTCAAGACAACAGGCCGAGTTTAACAACAATACTTCTAATCATGAAATCCAGCCGAGCTGTTGCGCTCGCACGGATGAAACGTGATCGTCTCAGCAAAAAATTCAATAAAAACACAAGCGATTTTAACACAAGCTGTCTCAGCCTTGACACTTTCCCAGGGCCGGAGCAGACCTTTTGTTGACTGTCTTCCTGAAAGCCAAGGCTATCGACAGCAGACCTCAAACCGCACTGCTATCAGCAGGAGACACAGCGGACAGAGAGATGTTCCTCTCCTGCGATGCGTAGAGACAAGATGATTGTCGATGACAGGGTCTTTTCGCTCTCGCTCTCATGGGGGTGGAGGTGGAGGAGGGATTCACAGACGGTTTCAGCGTAATGAAGGATGAACAGTAATACAGGAGGCATGCAGGTGGGTGTCGAGGCACGAGTTACGCTTACAGAACACGTGCATACACACGTTTCTTGTTTATAATGATAAGGCGTTACATTAGGACCACTTGCCTAATATTGTGCTGGTTCCTGTTTTGCTGCCAAAATAGCAATTTCAGCTATTTAAGCTACAGGAGCTCGTCTTCGCTCCTCACATGTATCGATGAGCCTCGGCCGCCCATGACCCTGTCGCCGGTTCACCACTGTTCCTTCCTTGGAGCACATTTGATAGATTCTGACCACTGCAGACCAGGAAGATCCCACAAGAGCTGCAGTTTTGGAGATGCTCTGACCCAGACGTCTAGACGTCCATTTTTCCTGCTTCCAACACGTCAACTTTGAGAACAAAATGTTCACTTGCTGCCTAATAAATCATATAGTATACAACAGGTGCCATGATGAAGATAAAATGAATGTCAAAGTTATGACGTTGTTTACGGAATTTAATTGCGTTTTTAATAAAAAATGAGCTCGTCTGCGAAATTTCAGCCTCGAATCGTTATAAAACATATTCTAGGGAACGGTCACTGAGGCATGTAAAAGGAGCTGCCGCTCGGCTTTGCGGAGTCTCTGCCCGGCTGAGAAAAGGGGGAAAAAAAACCTGTGCGATATTAAATAATACGATTACAACGAGATGAAGGCCACCATTATGGACAAGTGTGTGTGAGCAGGGCGCCTTCACCAGCCTGGGCTGAGCTCTGCTCTTGTTTTGATCCTCAGGAAGGTAGTGATCTAAGCATCTCTAGGGATCAATTCAAAAGGCAAGCCACAAAAACAGCCAATTAGTAACCGCACTCGGCCGCCTGCCTCTCTTTTACTTTATCGCTCTTCTCTTGCATTCCTAGGTGTTTCTCCAGCACATGGGAAACGTCCGTCCTAAACAAATGCGAGCCAAGGAAATAGAAGGTACTGCTAAAAGCAAACGAACCCTTTTTCCTGGCTCCTTTTATCGTTTTTTTTTTCTCCCCTTCTGAGAACACGCGAAAGGCTCGGCCATGTTCCTGTCGCAGTGCTCAGAAATCTGGAACGCCGGTGCAATTCATTATCCCCGTCAAGTTAATGTTGCGTGTTGAGCCATATGGCAAGGCTAATACACGCAATAAAAGAAAATTCCAGCGACTTGTTCTAATCAGCACTTCGAGCTGTCCAAAAACTGACATAAACAGCCTTATTGTGTTTCGCTGCTTTTTGCTGTTCATATCCATGACAAAAACAGGAAAGCTGACAGGAAGGAGAGGGGGTGTTGAGGAGTGGGGTGAAGAGAAGGAGAGCAAGAGTGAAAGAAAATGAGAGATTAAAATGAGACAGTTTAATTTACAGCTGTAAAAAGTTTCTGTCCACAAGAACCTCCAGTCAGCAATGCAATGCATGATGCATTCACATACTCGCTCTCGCGCACACACACACACACACACACACACACACACACACACACCATGAGCGCAAGGCATGAGGATTGCCAAGAAAAGCATCACACCCACTCGCTCGCTGTCTCTCCGAGCCTTTGTTTTCTTGTCGATGTTCGCCTGCATTTTTTTTTTCTCTCTCCCGCAAGTGTTTTTGATGTCGAGACAGGGTTCTGTTTGCTGGTAAATAAAGTCACGCTGTGGGACGGGTCGGGATGGGACTGGACGGGATGGGACGAGACGGGACGACTGCCAAATAACGCAGCCGTTCGTCTCCTCCCTCAGCAGGTTTACAGTGGCCGTGCCTGTGGAGAGGGAGCTAGCCCATACAGAGCCAACGACAAATGTGTAGGGTCTTACACTCCCTTCTTTCTCACACACACACACACACACACACACACACACACACACACAGAGTGAGCTCAGCATCAATTTCGGTTAATTACAGCCCTGTCAGCAGCGGCATTATTCAAACAGCTAGCGTAAATGTTAATGAGTTCTTATTTGCATATTTATTTTTTCCTTTGTTGAAATGTCATTGATTATTACGTTGTACGATGATGAATGTCTCTGCTGATGCACTCTGATATGTAATTAGTCATTAGCTGAAATGAATAGATCAATTTAAAAAAAAAAAAAAAAAAAGGGAGAGAAAGAGAGAGGATGAGATTAGGGAGAAATGAGACAAAGGGGTAAAAAAATAAAAATAAAGAAATCAAACAGAGGAAGGAGTTTGGAGAGAAAAAGAACGAGATGAATCATGAGTCATGCTCTGGGAGAAATGACACAGCTGACAACGACGCGTTCGTCTGTCACGTCTCAAACCGAGGACGACCTTACGCCGTACGCCCAATCTTTAGCCATTTCCAGGGGTCCGGGCTGTTAGGATCCGGAGTGTTCAAGACGAGCGAAACTCACTTGACTCACGCCGGAAATCTAAAGGGGATGCCGCTCTTTGTCAAGCTGTTCGATTGTTGCTAGGTTACGTAGCTAGCTAGCCGCTAACATTTGCGAGTGTCAGGGGGATGCGGTGACGTTTCTCATTTCCATATCATGCATATTCACGCGTTCGGTTTGGAACGTTACCAGTTGCATGCTGAAAGGTCAAAAGTATTGGGACTGACTTTCCCAGACTTATGTGGTTCTTCCCCAAACTGTTAGCACAAAATTTTAGCCAGACGATTGTACATGCATTAGCAGGAAATCTCTCTTAGGTTTCAAAAGGAGACCCAAAATTGATTTAGCACAAACCCAGCTCCATGAAGATATGCTTTCCATTAGATGGATTGGAAGATCTGCTATAGAGCTCCAACCCTAACAAACAATGAATAGTTCATGCTAACTGCACCCCAGGCCTCCTCACCTCAACTACATCAGTATGTGACTTTACTAACACCCTTGTAGCTGAAAGAATCTCACCCAAATCTTCACAAAATCTAGTAGAACATCTTCCCAGAAGAGAAGAGTTTGCATGAACAGTTCTGCATTTAATCACTGAACTCAAGACCTCAACAATGATGGAACTGTAATGAATGGACATTCGATGATGAGGACATGCTCGCTTTTGCGTCGGGTTCCTCTTAAGGTTTCTTCCTCCTGCCATCTCAGGGAGATCTTCCTCGCCACAGTCGCCGCTGATTCGCTCATTAGGGATAAATTTACAATTGTAAGGAACAAACTTTTACATTCTTTTATAACCTTTTCGTGAAGCTGCTTTGTGTCTTCATGTCTACACTGATATGTTTTCGTTTGAACTCATATTTGTCTCTTGGTTTTGTCCTTCTGTCTACACTGAGGCGGCGTTTTTTTAGTCAACAAAAACGTAGCGGTGTGGCCTGTGTACAAATTTTTTTAAAATATATTGGGTTAAGTCCCTTTATTGCCAAGCTGCCACTCTTGGGCCCTTTAGCATGGCCCTTAATGTAACGCTGTATAATGGCTGACCTGCAGTCTGACCCCATCTTCATAACATCGCTGGCACATGGATAGAAGTAAAAAAGCAATTTTTTTAACATGAAGGCAAAATATGACCTGAAAACACAGTGGTTCAATTTGCCATTCTAAGTGAATATTGTGTGAGAAACTATCGAGATGAAGATCCTGGTGCCTTTAACGTTAACCTGTGGAAGATAATTATACATCCCGGGTTCATAGTGGAGAAACTGCAAAAGACGATTTCCCAGAAACCTCTCTTTACCCACAGGACACAGTGCTGGAGCATCATGGTGTTAAATGGACACAAAAAAAAAAATTGAGAAATGTTTTTCCGCTTGGCTTTCGCTGTGTCTAAGCGTAACCGCCTCCTTCAGCTAGCGTCCACTACTCAGTTATATGAGAGCGAGAGAGAGAGAGAGAGAGAGAGAGAGAGAGAGAGAGAGAAATGCATTACTGCAGACCAGATGGGAACATTCCACATGACCAAACCAATCAATCACCTTGGTGGGACGCAGGTGCGACACAGCCGTGCAGCAACACACCATTTCACAGTCTATCGGCCACAAACACATGGTCACCAATCAATGGCACCCTGAGGGCTCGGGAGAGAGGGAGCGGCTCGGCCCTAGCCCACCGGTTCATGCCTGATGACTTCATAATCACATATCCATCCATCCCTCTCTGCCCTCCTTCTCTATCCTAGCCTTCTTCTCTGGCTGGCTCTGTATTTTTCCACGGAGCACGGTGATGAGCTATCTAATAACCTTCTCAGATCCACGTCACGCCGCCTCGCAGGCTATCCCTCACGACCTCGCACGACGTCACCGCGACTGCCAGAGACAGGAATAAACAGTGAGGGAAATCTGAGCGCACAGACGTTCTTTCATGTCCCGGGGCCGATCCTGAACTGTCCGAGTCGCATCAAAGGCAGTCTGGAAGGGTGGAATTAGATTTCCGAGGAGGCTGGAACAAAGGACACACGGGAGGATGAATGAACGAGGGGAATTCCGAGCGCAGATTTAGCCACCATGCATTCCGGGCATATTACAGCCAGAGGGATACGGTACACACCGACAAAGAAAACCACAAATATTTATCAACTGACATACAATCGAATGAAAAGTTCAGGTCTGCTTCATGTAAGCACCTTTTTGATGTTCTAAGTTTGGTGCTCAAAGTGTTACTTTTACACACAGTATTTCTGGATCGCCTGAGACGCTTGATTAGAGATTTGGGCTCCTTGAGGCCACCATCTGACTAAAATACATAAATTAAAAAATTGTCAAATAAGTCGTTGTGATGGTTCATTCACCTGGATATTTTTCCTGTGGCTGAAATCCAAGTTGGGAATATTATTGACCATGTAACACCACTGCAGTGTACACTATATTGAAACTATATGGAAAATTGGGACTTTTCCAGCCATATGTGGCTCTTCACCAAACTGTTACCACAAAGTTGGTTTGGACTTCTTTCTATGCATTTGGTAGCATGAAATCTTTCCTTCACTTGAACTAGTAGACAACCTGTTCCAGCATGACGATGCCCCTGTGCACAAAGCCAGCTCCATTAAGATCTGCTTTACATGGGATGGAGTGGAAGACTCACGCAATAAAGAGGTCTGACCTCAACCCTGCACCCCCACCTCACATCACCTTCTTCAGAACCTGAATTCACTACAACCTTCTAGGTGAATGAGCATAAAATCCACCCCCGGAAGAGTGGAGGTTATTGTAACCGGGACAAATGGGGACTAATTGTATAGTATATATGTACAGTATAGTATATATGTGTATATATAAATATAGAGAGAGACAGAGACAGGCAGAACTAGTGGCCAGTATGAGCTTGTACATATTTATTTTTGGGGGGTGAAGGCGGGGTCTCTCTCTGAGAGATCTCTAATTACAGTTGATTTAATCTGCTCTCATCATGGGTCCAACCACAATGGGTTATGCAATCCCTCCATCCCTCCTGCTCCTGTTAATGTCATATGTCCGCATGTTCTCTCTCTCTCTCTCTCACTGCTTCAAAGCCTCGCCAATCTGCTCTTTGTATATAAAAACAAGTGTAAGAAGCATCATATGAGCCCTAACCAGCCTGAATAAACGTCCTGGTGGACGTGGAAGAATAACAATTTTTAAACACACACACACACACACACACACACACACACACACACACACACACACACACACAGATCTAACGATAATGCTGAGAACTGAAGCTGAGAAGGTTGTATAAAATGTGTGTGTAGGACTGGCTCATGCTAGTGGAATGAGCACATCTGAAAGAATCTAACATGATTACACACACAGCCTCGTTTAGTGGATTCAGCTTCTCTGTCAGGGGGGATCTATTTTTAGGTAGGCCGCTCCTGGCGAACCACCTGAGACCCGTAGCCAGGTGTGTGTGTGTGTGTGTGTGTGTGTGTGTAAATGCAGCACCTGTGGGGCACGGTAGGACCTCTGCTGCACACAGGTGGCGGACAGAAGCCCCACTGTCTGCCCCACAAGCCCCCTCTGATTTCAGCAGGTCTTGGAGTAATTACGCTTCACACAGCCAATTAGCTATTCACTTTCCAGAGAAGCAGATCTTTCAACATTATTCCACGCAACATGACAGAAGCTTGCTTTTGGAATTTGACACTCATACAGATTTGATCATTACCTTGGTATTAAAGCTTCACCAAATGAGGTAACTACACTAATGACTACAAAAATAAATAAATAAATAAAGTTTCAGTTGTCATAATGTCGGACTGTACGACAATCACACAAGTAAAAGACTCATCCGAAGTTTTACATCATCAATCCGTGACACGTTCAGACCCGCGTTCTCTCGCTGGTGGTAGCAAGCAGCAAACAAATAAAACAATCTGACGCGTTAATTACGTTCATGCCGTGGCTCGATAATAAAAACGTCATACAAACACTCCGTTTCCCTCCATAACTCAATACGTTTTACTTCTTGCTGTACTGTCCACCTAACACGTTTCCACATTTTCCCTCAGGTGGTTTGTCGCGCTAATTGCCTCATCGTGTTCACCCGTCCTGTTGGTTCTTGGTTTGATGGTCGTCGTAGAAGACATCACACTGCACCAAAGAGTCTGGAAGAGTCTGATGCTGCAAAAATTTCATCAGAGGATAAAAATTAGCACAACAGCCATAAGGTTTCTTTGTGTAGATTACCTTGACTTTGGGTTCTGCTGCTGGGGTGGGGGTTGGGGCCTAATTCTATTTAAATACTAGGAAAAAAGAGCAAAATCCCTGAGAGATGAGCACTACTGAACTGGGATATATCCACAAAACGTGGAAATCTGGGTCTGTTCCAAGTGGAAAAGCATCGATCATGTGGACACGAATCACGATTGCACCCATGAGGGTTATACCGCTACAAATTTTTCAGGAGCCCTAAAGAATGATGATCAATATGAGGTAGTATACTGTTAATAATTTAACCATGTACAGTACATCATTTAGCAAAACCGAGTAATTTACACTACCGCAATGTATAAACTATTAGGTAAATATGTATTAGGCAGCGGGTGCGTGGACGAGCGCCGGTTCGTGAGTGAAGGAGCAAAGCCAGACGCAAGTGAGACGAGCGCTAAAACTGGGCTTTAAAACACCAAAAACACTGAAAAAAATGTGCGTTTAATCGCTGAGACAACTGAACTCTGAGTAAGACATCTCACAAGGCAGGGCGACACCGTTGCAGTGTCTCAATGCATCGTACCGCTTATGTGCTGCTACGTTTATTTGCCGGGAAACTTTTATATATTTTTTTTTTTTGTGTTCATCGTAAGTTCGAAACATTTTTGTCAAACCATATTAACACTGGGACTACCTGTATTTCTTGAATCAGCATATGCTGTTTAAAGAAGCCCATGTCAACAGGCCTAAACACTGCTAGGACACAAATTAAGTCATGTTACCAGACCAGCAAAGACTCGGGTGCTATCAATCTCACGGTCTGTATGGAAAGAAAGCCTAGCGTCTGGCTCCGGATTGGACAGGGAGCTCATGAACATTGCCAAACACACCAGGGAGGAGGTGGAGGAACAAAACAGAGATGGATGGCGAGGAGGAGTGTGTTTGTGTGTGTGTAAGATGGATTCCAGCAGGTATGTGGGACTGCAGAAATGTAGTTCCAGTCGTCTGTTAGAGTCATTCACATCAGCGGCAGAGATTTAGCTGAGGTTTAGACTGCATTCGTTCCACTGGCAAAATTCCTTCCTAATGAATCACTGGCTTTTAACTTAATACTGTGTTTCATCGAACGATCGCTAGCGTTTTTATTGGCGAGAGCTGCGGCCTCAAGCTAACAGACTGAGAAGCAGGAAAGCGGGGGTAAGAGGATGGTGTTTTTGAGATGATAGGGTCAAACACATAAATACAGGTGTAGGTGTTTAATAGTAGCAGCTGATGAGGATCACGTGAGGCATCCAGCCAGGAATCCGGATCTGCTCAGTATGCATGTTCAACACACCCATGTTCCTGAGCAATCTCTCGGATGAGTAGGTCAGCATTATCGGACGTGCTCATTTTAATTGACGCTGCGAGGATGGAAATTAGGCCAACGTCGGACCGTCTACAAGAAGGGGCCACGAGAGGAATTCAAAGCCCCATGAAGAACCACACAGGAGGTTACTTTCACAAGAACGAGTTATAAAGGCATGGCCTAAAACTGCGAGATTAATGTACTACCTAGAGAACAGCTCAAGATCAAGTCCAGCAAACTATAAAGAATATTTTACACCGATGAACATCCTTTTCAAGGACTGGAAGAGTTAAGTCGACTGGACTACTATCTGGTTAAATCAAAGCAGCTTTTTGTAATGAAGAAGAATCCTAGCAGTCTGAGAGACGATGGCAGGATTCCATAAATGTGTATGAACCAGGGTTGAGGATCCTCGCCTCGCTGGAAAGCCTCGTAAAGGTACAAGAAAGAGGGAGGTCTCAGGGGAAAGGGAAGTCTTTTGGATGTTACTACCCCAGAGAAATACCATGTTACTTCTATCAGAGTGAAGAAACTGCTCGGATGAAACCAGATGGAAGTCCAGTTGACATGACTCAACTCCCAGATAATTGAGAATTAGTGATATTTGTTCATGAACGATTTGTTCATTTTGAACGAGACTTTGTGACTCTAATGTGTTTAAATTGTTTTAAAGAGTGATTCGTTCTTTTTATACTGTATATATTACTGTAATATTACAGTGGTTTCTTTATAAGACACAAAGTGGGCTCGCTCTTTGAAGGGGACATTAAAGGGTTCAAGCCCCGGTATCGCCAAGCTGCCACTCTTGGGCCCTTGAGCAAGGTCCTTAACCCTCTGTGCTCCAGGGGTTCCGTATCATGGCTGACCCTGCGCTCTGACCGAACAAGCTGGGATATGCAAAGAAAGAATTTCAGTGTGCTGTAACGTACATGTGACAAGTAAAAGCTATTCTATTTATTTTTACAGCATTTAACAGACACTCATACAATCATCTCATTTAAACATCTGAGCAGTTGAGGGCTAAAGGGCCTTGCTCGGATTGGAGGTAATGGTGTGATTTAAACTCAAGACATTCCGATCAGAAGTCCAACATCTTAACCACTGAGCTACCACCTCCCCATCAAATCACATATTTCACATATTTGAATGGCAGAGTGCATCTCTACATATTACACCAGCTCTGCATACACCTTCTGCATTTAATTTCACCAAAATCAGAAGTGAAGTCATGCTCCTCAACTGATATAATAAGAAGCCACATTGTTCCTGATTCCATTATAATCTGAAGAATGTTACCCCCAACAGCTATAAAATCTCTGGCAAAATAGTGCTCACTAGTAAACTGGAAAAAGTTGGCCAAAGCAACCTGATGCTCTTATGTAACTCATTGTGTAACTGTCTCAGGCGCGTTCAGAAGTCTCATAAGTCTCTGGGTCGAGCTCGCCTGCTGCTCCACTCATAGACATGAGTAATTGGCGTCTCCCACGTGACAAGCCTTGAATGCGTTTTTTTTTTGTTGTTGTTGCTGTTGATCAGCTGTTAAGAACCAATCAAAGGGTAAAATATTGCTTGGGGGATGAAAGTGGCTCGCAGGTCGCTAATTGAGCAGCCCCATGCTAAAGCCCTGGAGCCCTGGAGCCCTGAAACCCCAGAGCCCTGTGTATCTTGTGCAAATGAGAACAGCAAGTATGCCATTTGGACCAACTGGCTCTGTTCCCAGAGGGACGAAGATCAGATACCACAGGTCATCCTCACGTTTGTAGTCTAATTAGAGCACAAGAGAAATACCGTTAAAGGTCTGGGAAACGAAAAAAGTTAATTGTATTGTATTGTGAATGAGAAGGAATCTTTTTTGTTTTGTTTTTCTATTTGTTGCAAACAAGATAAGATGATAATTGTGGGTCCAGACCGAGCCAGAGCCAGATCCCAGCTGAAGCCTGCAGCTGCCCCTGTCGCCCCCCTCCAGCTTTGAGCCAGGCCTTAGGGAGGTTGGGGTGAGGATGTGGTACGTTGTGGTGGTGGTAGGGGCGGGGGGGTGATACAGAGACAGAGGGAAGAAGGGAAAAAAGGAGATTTGTGGCCTTTCAGCTCGTCTTGGGCTGTTCACGCTCGGCTGAGCACAGTAACGGATAACCGCACCCAGCATCTCTGCATAATGACTGGCTCCATGCTTCACTCTTCAAAACCAGCCCGAACACCACCACCTGCAGCAGCAGCAGCCCCAGGCCACTTATTCCTTTCCCTTCCACTTACTCGAATCTCATCAGTGGCTTATGGCCACAATATCTCTGTATAGGTCTTACTGCAAAAAAACTACACCAAACTAAAGACGCTGACAAGTCTAGCTGGATTTTTTACATTTCTCTAGCAACCTGTTCTGCCTTGTCATTCTTTGAGTGTGTGAAGGAAAAAGAGAGAGAGAAGACAGAATGGAGAGAAAGAGAAAGAAAGAACAGCCTTGGCTGCACCTGTGGCCTCTCGACTGCTGTTGCGCTGAGGGAGCGAGCACCTGAGCAGCACCTGGTCACAATCAGAGCGCCTGCTCGTACAGAGTCCTTCAGAGCCAGCCACACACACACACACACACACACACACACACCATTATTGCTGCACACGCCAGGGAGCCGGGGCACAAAGTGGGATTTAATACACCACACTGAGACCTTCTGAACAGTTAAAGCGACAAAAAAAAGAGAGACAGAAAGGAAATGAGAGAGGGAGAGAGAGAAAGAAAGAGAGATGCCTAATCCCTCTTTACCTCCAGTCACTACAAAAGGATAGGAAGATGTGTCTTGAAAGGAAGGTCTTGCTGTAAAGAAAAAAAAGGAAAAGCAAAAAAAGGTTGGCGTACTTTGCGATGTCGCTAAACGACTGCATAATTTCATTTCCTGGAAAGCCATTAGCGTCCTTCAAAAGCAGAAAAAAAACAGATGAGAGCAATTCTCATGAACAGGGGATTCGTTAACGCGGCGTAGGAAGGAGGCACGCTAACGCGGAATCCACTGCGGGAATGCGGCATTCCACAATTATTTCTTGCATAACAGTGGGCGTGATTTAAGCGATGGAACGACCTCAAGCCGGTTCATCACGTATCTTAAGCATACACACACACACACACACACACACACACACATCTAGGGTCTCTGGAGGAAAATTCAGTAAATAAACATAACACTAGGTCTTGCCTGTAAGGCCATTTTAACATGGAAATATGGAAAGTTCATCCATCATTACTAACTGATACAGTTCCTGTCAAAGGTGTGGAACCACCTAGTTCCTTTAAGGTTTCGGAGACACATGAATGTTCCATTTGTTTAGGTAAAAGCAAAAAAAGAGTCCATACGATTTGGACAGTGAATGAGTGAAAGCAAGTTCTCACATTCGAATAAAATATTTCTGTCTCTATCAGAAGAACTTGTGTAAGACGGAGAACAGGAGAGAAGATTCGATCAGACTCCTTCACCCCCACAGTCACACATGAAGGTGGAAGCTTAATGGTTTAGGGCTGTTTTGGAGCGGGGAAGGGTTCTGAAAGCAAAAGGAATCCTGAACCAACATGGATCCCATTCCATACTTCAACACACTCCATATAATTCCATCTGGACTGCGGCTCACTGGAACCGACATCACCATACAACGAGAAGATGAGCCGAGTTCTGTGTTATTTAGAGAGCAAGCATTCTTCTGGAGTGATATCTATCATGGAACCACCTGCCCAGTCACCACACCCAAATCCTATTGAACTGCTCTGGGATAAACTGGATCACGAAAGAAATCTCCAAATAGTGGAGAACATCTTTGGCGAGTTTTTTTTCTAAAGGCTCTGCAAAGTATTTCAGCAGAACATTTGGAGAAAGGAAGGGTAAGGAGGAATTCTCAATGAGAATAAAATTGAACATCTGGAAATTTATTTGATTTGTTTGGTCCAAGTCAAACTTTATAGCATTGCATGGCCTGAGGTTGTTGCATAGAAACAAAAGGAACATGCATGTGTTTCTCAAGAAGCTTAAAGTTCTCCAGGAACTATACATGTAAAGAGTGTGAATGAATAAATAAACCCCGATCGATCATGAAAAAAAGAGGCCAATCATTGATATGCTTTGTCAGTGAATACAGGGGAATCTGTTCTCAGGGGTCGGGGCTGGCTTCCTCTGAAATTAAGAGGCAGAGCTGTACGTTAAGTAAACTGATGATTTGCTGTCTGTCTGATCCAAAGCAATAAAAGTGAACATTATTAGCAAGAGTTCTTCAAACCTCACAGCTCCCAGATATCAGCTGGTTGAAACATCGGGATGTACAGACATGGGGATGTGTATAAACCCTATAAAGAGCTGAGGTGTTTGTGGCAGGAGGAATCTTCTGAGTGAGATCTGATGAGCGGAATCAGTAGAAGTGGAAGGTGTGTTAATGAGAATAGATTTTTTGGGATGAGCGACAGGACAGTGGTTATGATTACAGCAGCAGCTTGTGGCTATAAATCTATAATACTTCACTGGGGAAGTGGAAGTTTAGCGGTTAAGTGTCTGGGTTACTGATCGGAAGGTCGTTGGTTCAAGCCAGCTTCCTACATCGCTAGAACGTGCAAAGAAATAATTTCCCTGTGAGATCATCCAGTATTAAAAAAATAATAATAATCCCTGTCGGATTATCTGAGCACCGACCACATGGGATTAACCCGAAACAGATAGATGTTTACAGAGACACCGCACATATAGCGACTACACATTTGCATTCAATCTGATTTCAATCTCCGTTTCTTAATTCATCGGAGGGAGCCGCTCCTCTGACGACGGTTGCTAGGACAACGCATTTGCAATGCTGGCGGGACTTAAAAGCACATCCAAACAACACTTCCAGCAAGGGAAATAACACTTGACAGTAATAATGCTGCATTGTTGAGAGTCTCAAGGCCCGTCTGCAATTAACAAACGGCGGGGTTAGAGGTGGCCGAGCAGCCACCGGAGCTCTACATGCGAAGAGAATGTGGGAGTCTCTCTTATCCCCCAGGTGCGGAGCAAACACTCCCATGCCATGTCACACTCTTAACTAATAGATTTTCATGTATCCGCTCAGAGTTCGGGTTTGTAAGGACGAAATCCCAAGGCACAACAGAAAAGGCGATCTTCTGGGATCGGTGCTGGCGGATGGTAAATAACGGCGCCCTCATCGAGTCGATCCGGCAGACGGTGTAATCCGAACTCGAACACACACGTTGTGCGCACGTGCGCTGAGTGCGTGATGACACCCCTAATAGTAAGGAGATTACATTAATGCAACCGAGCGGCCGCAGGAACGCGAGCGTTTCCGCACGCCGGTCAGCAGAGTTAAAAATACGACGCACAAACACGGAGCAAAGAAAGTACAAACCCCATGTCAGCAAAAGTAAACACGCCCACATACACATTTACGGCTAAATTATGTCGACTAAACTAAACAAGCACGGCTTGTTCCTGACACGCTCGTTCAGCCGAAGACAAACAGGACAGCGAGGCTTTTCTATTTTTTTATTTCCTTTTTTTTTTTTTTTTTTTTTTTAGATACAAGGAAGCTCTGAAATGTCCTTGTAATGTACTTTCTTCCTTTTTTTTGGTGTTGCTGATTTTCCTTCTTTGTTGCTGAGGCATCAGTGTGACCCAAACATGGGATTGCAAAAAAACAAAACAAAACAAAAAAACAGAAGTGTAAGTCCAGTAGTCCGAGTGTCTCTCGTCCTTACATCTCAGCACAAACACCAGTAGCTACACACACACACACACACACACACAAACACACACACACACACACACACGGATGTTTTAGGGGAAAGGTGATAAATCAGCTTGAGTGGACACAAACACAAAGCAGGCGACGCTGCGACTAAGATGCGAACAAACATAAACCGTTCACGAAGTCTTCGACTGAACATGGGCCTCGCAACGCAAAATACCCAGAAAAAGTGTAACACAACTTCATATATCCATTGTTTTGCAATATGACCGTAGGAACCATTTAAGAAAAAATCCTGGACCAAAAACACCCAAAACGCTACCCAAAAAAAAAAGCAGAAAAATTGTAACACAACTCCACAAATCCATTGTTCTGCAACGCTCTACACTTCTATTTTTTTTCACGGCAAATGATGCAAAACCACTAGTTCCTCTTCGACCACAAAACACACATGACCTTCTCTTGTCTTAAGCAAAACCACTAAGCAACCCCCACCCAAAAAAAAACAAAAAAAAAAAAAACTAAGTGTTTCCCCTGTATGAGCTCAAAAATGGATGTCACAGGAAAGTCCTACCCTAAATACATGTATGGAAATAACAAAGGACATTTATAAAATGGAGCAAATAACAGCAATTGTAAATCATAAACTAGAAAATTTGCAGACCAAATATGCAACATCTCACAGTAGTGATATATAAACATACATCTCAATTTTTTATTTTATTGATAACGAGAAATAGAACCCTAGAACTAACGTGGACATTGATATTCTTCATGTTCTGCGTGGTGGTCAGTTCAGACAGAATTGTATCTTTTCCTATAAGCCGATAAATTGATTTTTACCTTTTATAAGCATTTTTTTACCCTCATAAAGCCTTTTTTATTTATATTATTGGTTTAAAAGTGTGAATCCTCTTTTGATTCAAATTCTTATATTTATTTTTCTAATTGACTAAGACATTATGGCTGTTTCCAAGCAAATGAAATCAGTATTTTTTAAATATTGAAATACAATACAAATATAATTTTATATAAATTGTATAACATATTTTAACAGCTGATTTTTGGAACGTTGTACTCGATTTCTGCCCCTATATCTTTATATCCCCCATGTTTATGATAGAAAGATCAATGCCTATTTGTACTTTATTATTTCTTTTTCTCTTCTTTTTTATATATTGATATTTCTGATGAGCATATGTACAGTAAACAAAAACGTAATGTATTAAAGGAGATGTACGTGTTTGAATATGTGTATTCATTTATATAATGTCTGATGTACATCTGATAAAAATGCAACATTCTTTTGATGTGAAATCTTGAATCTGAATGTCTCACACCGACTTGACTTCTAAACCTTCTAAAACCATTTCTGCAGATTTCACAAACTTAAAACTTTTTATGATCATTAAGAATGAAATATAAGACCTTTATCACGACATAAAAAACACAAACACCTTGTTAGCGACGTCGCTGAAAAAGAAAATCCGTTTTGCATCTGTGGTACGATCCGAGAAAGAGAGAGAGAAAGAGAGAGAGAGAGAGAGAGAGAGAGAGAGAGAGAGAGAGAGAGAGAGAGAGAGTTGCTCCGCTAACAGAAAGCTGATTGGCTGTTGGATGTTGGTCTCATTTGTATGACCCAGAACAGTGAAGACTTTTTAAGGCCTAAAATGTTGGGGGGTTTTTATTATTGTTTTTATACTGTAATAAAACACGCCGGATCAGGACCCCAGTATTACCACAGAAACCTGAAACGTCGCCGCGACTAATTTGTCGTTTGTGATTATAATCTGGTTGTTGAGTAAATACCAGCATCGCTGAAGCGGCAGGATTTTCAGCATGCGTGCAGATTTTTCCATAATCTAAATCTGGATTAAGCTTTATTAAAAATCGTTTGAAACCTCCAGTCCAACTCCACACAATGCCATCGTTATGCAGCGTTCAACCTCGCACTAATAGATAACACACACACACACACACACACACACACACACACACACACACCTCGGTCATTGATGAGGCAAGAAAGCATGGTGCGTCTCCTGGCACACTTGAGGAATGTAAAGCGTACAGATTTCTAGTCCAGCGCTCCAGACGAGACTTGGAAAAGTAAAGAGCGCAGATTGAGGGGAAATGAAGCCGTCATGTGGTGACCATGTGCAGAGGTGTAGCTAAAGGATGCTGGGTAAAATGGCAGACTGGATGAGGAATGGAAGATATGTTCACCAATCAATCACTATTACATAAAGAGCAA
Organism: Silurus meridionalis; assembly: GCF_014805685.1. Lineage (NCBI taxonomy): Eukaryota > Metazoa > Chordata > Actinopteri > Siluriformes > Siluridae > Silurus > Silurus meridionalis. The sequence continues at coordinate 2,471,168 of NC_060909.1, forward strand.
CCTTTTATATTGATAGATCTGACTGGTGAAAAAAGACATACCGAATTACACACAGTGTCTGAGGCCAAAAGTATTCGGACACCCCGCTTTCCCAGCCTCCACGTTTCTATCAATGAATAAATCAACACTGGTTCGGTAGATTACACACCTAAGATACCACCAGCCTAAAACTCTGTTGAGAGAAATTATAGCATTTATTTTAATTTTTTATAAACCAGACAAAACAAACAGGAAAAAAACGTGCTCAACACCAGCTCCATGGAGATACATGTTGAAATGAAAGATTTCCTACTATAGAGCTCTGAGCCTCATCCCTATTGAACAATGAATGTGAAAGCTGAATAAACCCCATCCCTTCTCACCTCACCATCAGTTCCTGACACCCTTATAACTGAAAAAGAACAAATCTCCCCAAAATCTAGAGGAACATCTTCCCAGAAGAGAGGTTATTATAATGGTCAAATGAGATTAAAATGGGGACTAAATGAAAAAAGTGGGAGCCAAATAGTCTAAGACATTCGACTTCCGATCAGAAGGTCATAGGTTCAAATCTTTCCACCATCACCAAGCTGCCACTGTTGGGCCCTTGAGCAAGGCCCCTAACCCTCACTTGTTTAGTTGTATAAATAATGTTGTCTCTCACACTTCATAAACATAAATATCAAATGCTGATGTTCAAAAAGCATTCAGGCAGGTGTCCACAAACTTTTGGCGTAAAGTGTTTGAGGTCATTTATACTGCATGCTAATGTCTATTTGTGTACCATTAGTGTGATATTATATATTTCTACCATACTGTCTGTTCCAAGAGCTTTGGTGTCAAACGGTATTTCATACACACACACACACACACACACACACACACACACACACACACACACACACACACACCTGAATCCGTGCTCAGGAACACGCTAGAAACCCAATCCACCCCCTCCCTGAATATAGCATTTGTGCCAATCAATAATAGTAAACAGGGGTTTATTTATAGTGCTTCAGCTCGACACGTTCAAATTCACCGGTTTCGTCCGTCACATGCAGCTCGCCACGTTTCTAAATATAACGCTGAAAAGGAATACGTTGCTTTTTTTTCCCCCTGCCGTTACACTCAGGCTCAGGCAAAACTATTAAAATACACTTGAACTGAAAATGACCTTTTAAATGAATCTCCATTATTCAAGACACGCCGCGTATTGTGGTGGTTACTCTAATTAAAGTGTTATGTCAAATAAACAGTCATTACCCGCCATCTGCCTCGCGCTACAACACTGTACCGACTTCATTATCATACACAATAGGTGACCTCGACTAACCCTGACGTGCTTTCGGCGCGTTGACGTGTCGGGCTTCGTGCGGATGAAAGATCGGACGATATAAAATACGATTACGCATAAAAAACTCACATACGCATGAGTTCTAGTGTGTATAATACTCAAAACAGGATGGAAACAAAACAGGATGGACTTCTGATCAAAAGGTTGTAAGTTTAAATCCCACCACCACCAAGCTGCCACTGTTGGGCCCCTGAGCAAGGCCCTTCAACCTCGACTGCTCAGTTGTATAAATTATATCATTTGAAAAGTGGAAAAAAAATTTATGGAAAAGTGGCAGCTCAGTGGTTAAAATGTTAGACTTCTGATTGGAAGGTCCTGAGTTCAAATCCCACCACCAAGCTGCCACTGTTGGGCCCCTGAGCAAGGCCCTTAACCATCAACTGCTCAGTAGTATGAATTATATAATTGGAAAAGTGGAAAATAGAAATGGAAAAGTGGTAGCTCATTGGTTGAGATGTTGAACTTCTGATCAAAAGGTTAAGAGTTCAAATCCCTGAACCACCAAGCTGCCACTGTTGGGCCCCTGAGCAAGGCTCTTAACCCTTAACTGCTCAGTAGTATAAATGATATAAATCATTGGCGTGAATGTAAATGTATTTTGTTCTACATTGAACCAGTGCACTGTTTGCACCCTGCTAATGCACAGGACCATCTGGTGATGTCTTTAAGTGCAAACATTTCATTTTTCATCATGAAAAAAAATAAACAAAGAGGGATTTATATATGAGGAAAGACGAGGCCTCGCTACACTGGAGGTAAACAGGACCACTGACGTCCGAACTCTTCTATTTTCTTCAAGTAACTGAAGACCACAAGGATTTTGGGGCTTGATCTAATCCACTTACATCACTGTGGCTTTTAAAACACTTCCAGTACAAAAGCAAAAAATGAACCTATAGAAATAAAGCACAGGAAACAGATCACTCGCTTCCTGCACTAACCGGTGTGTCCTCAAAACCTCCGCTGACTCGATGCTGAGTCTTAGGCCACGTCTACAATAATACGTTTTTCATTTGAAAACGCATAATTTTCTCTCCGTTTTAACCTTCTGTCTACATTTTCAGTTAAACGCAGTTTTTTTGCGTCACAGTGTGGTCTGTGAAAACAGAGGCTTTCGAAAACGATGACGCAATATTTCCAAAAGCAGGAAAGTAAATAAACGGCGGGCGGAAATGACGCAGGTCGAAGAGACTTACGAGTTGCTCGTGCGCAGTACAGGCACATGAGCCTTTTCAGACGTTTCAGTGTGGATGAGCAAAGTTTGGGAAGCGTGTTGACGCTGAACGTTCCAAGACGGAAACGGCGTTTTAAAAATTTATCCGGATTAGTGTAGACGAAACCTTAACCGCATTATGTGTCTGGTTCTTGGTTGGGTGCTTTCATTAGCAGGTACATTTACATTTGGTAGACGCCATTACCCAGAGTGACTTACAACTGAGGGTTAAGGGCCTTGCTTAGGGGCCCAGCTGTGGCAGCTTGGTGGTGGTGAGATTTGAACTTGTGAACTTCTGATCCAAAGTCCAATGCCTTCACCACTAAACTCCCACCTCTCAGTTTATAAGGTCTGAGTGTGTATTCTTTTATGGAAAACACCCCAGAATGCAGAATTCCCATATAAAAATCCAGATACCCATAATACCAAAGGCTCGGCGTCTGATCCCGACCGGATAAAAGCGCGCAGACCGTCCGATTGTCTAATTCACCAGACACATTGTTATTTCTGAAATATTCTGTGAAAATAATTACAGCCACAAGAAGCAAACCGAAGAAGAAAACAGCTTCTCTCACACACACTTGGCAAAAAGACAGCGTTTCGTTTCAGTCATCTCTCCATCACTAGCGCTGATGCATAAACTTGCCACCTTACATGGCAACCGGTCTCCAGGGTGAAGCGACAATGCGGCGCAACCGACCGCCCATAAAGCTGTCGTGTGCCAGCGCATCGCCCCCCCGAGCGGGAAAGAACCAGATCGCACCCCAAACAGAAGTGCAATTCGCTGTCTGTTTTGGAAATTGTTAAACGAATAACACAGGGGTTCAAATTCAGGCATGAAATTATTACTCAATAAAAAAAATTCTTTCGTTTGAAAGAAAAAAACAAAAAAACCCCAAAAAAACAATCGAAAGAGAAAAAAGGGAAAGCCGGAGCCCGACCTCTGAAACATCTGAAATATATTTGGAGCGAAAAGAGGAACTCTTTTCTTGGTTCATCTCGCTTTCGCACACCTCTGCGGAACGAACAGAGAGACCTCAGAAAATCATATGACCTGACTGGTTTGTGTGAGAAATGATCTCTGGCACATCTGCTTGTTTCACCACAATCCTCCCCCTCCCCCTCTTCTCGTTCCCCCCTCCCTCCTCGCTCTCGGGGGCAACTGGAAGTAGCTGCTGGGGTTTTTGATGATAGGTAGAAGAAAGTCTTTTGTGATGGAAAACTGTACTGATGGCGTGACTTCCACCCTGAGTGAACAGTCGTGGGGTGGGGGTGGGGGGATGGGAAGAGATGGAGGGGGGGCAGTTAAAGAGGCGATTTATTATGGAGGCGACACTGTCTGTGTTACAAACTGAAAAGCAGGCAAGTCGACGTGTTGCGAGGACATAAATAAAAATCTCGCTCGGGGTGGAAATGGTTGGGGGGGGGGATTTCGAGGTGGCAATCACCTTGGATACTCACCCATTATGCTGGAGCTCATGAAAGGTGTCGGGGACAATCCTTCATGGGACACTAATCGACTGTCACTCAAGTGATCACCATAATGAGGGCTGTCTGCGAAACCCTGGGGGAAAGAGATCACAGCATTAAGCACATTATTAGCCAGTTCTGCTAATTGAGTGCTATGACACTCTTCTAATTACTGAAGCAGAAACGAGCCGTGGCGTTGGTCAAGCGTTTCCCTGGAACGATCGATTTTTTTGTTCTTCAACTTCTTTTGCTGTTTTTTTTTTAAATCTTGGATGCATTTCATTAAGAGGGCAAAGAGAAGCCTGAGGAGACGCCAGCTTCTGCAGCGCATGCATGTCTAATCATACCAAACTAATGTGAACAAAAGATGACTGGTACATTCATCATTAAAACACACTACATGGACAGTATTCGGACACCTGACCTTTCCAGCCATATGTGCTCCTTCCCCAATCTCTGGATGTGGTAGCATGAAATTTTCCCTCCACTTAAACCTGCTCCAGCATGACTCCTGTGCACAAAGCCAGCTCTATGATCTGCTTTCCATGGGTTGGAGTGGAAGATCTCATGCTATAAAGCTCCAACCTTATTGCTTTCAGAGCAAATATGGACCAAATGTAGAATTGGATGTTACCAGAAGAACATACCAACCTAATGACCACGTGTCCACAAACTTCTGGCCTGCACATTTTACAGCCACTCAAATACATTCTCAAGTCATTGTTAATATCAAGTCACCAAAGTCTACACAAGTCATTGTTTCAGTAAATAACAATGATGCTCAATATGGTTGATGTTGAGGCTTGAAGCACAGGTTCTTTGAGGAACCCCTCTGGGCTGCTTAGCTCCAGTGATGAGCATATGTAAACTTTGTGGAGACGTTAAGTGTCAACATCATTTTGAGGAACATTTAAAATCTCTGTGTACTTCATAAATGTCTGGTCCCATCATGGCTACATTCGTAATAATTACCTCATTGTTTTTGTTATAATAAATATAATATTAGCTCAAAATAAAAAGATTAAATTAGAGAATTACATGTAATACTTCATACCAAGGGGTGCAAAATTCCAGGAATTTGGAATTAATGGAAACATTAAATGGGAATAAAGTGGAAAAATTGCAAGAAAGATCTTGCAGGATAATTTGGGTTAAAACAACCAGATTTAATGCAATTTTATTTTAATGGATTTCCTGCACATTCATCAATCAAATGTCCACATCACACTTACTGCAGGGCCACTGGGGCCTTATATACATTTCCACAAAATTTCTATTTAATTTCCAACTCAGAATATTTAAAAAAATTCCCCAGATGAAGTTTCCGGGAATTTACCAGGAAATCTTCCACCTCTTTGCACCCAACTCATACTATATTGTGAATTCCTTCCTGCACCTACGTGCACCAAGTCGACCGACATCCAAATAAGTCGTATCCTCCATCTCCATCCGGTGAAGACTGTAAATTTCCCATAACCCCTCACTTCTTTCCAAACACCAGGAGAGCCGTGACATATTTCAGCACCCATGCTGCATTTGGGAATTCCCCTCGCCCAGGTGAGGAAAGTTGTGACATATAGGTAAAAATTTTAAATAGTTCTGAACCATAATTGATCAAACGGTCTGATTAACATCTCATCCTTGGATTGCATTTCTACCACCACAGAGACAGAAACTGCTCTCCAAAAGTCCTTTATCTTGAGGATTCATCGTGTTGAATCGTCCAAACAGCAATTAAATTTCTTTTAGATTGACTTTGATTTATTTACCCGCGTGGACATTTTCTTTTCGTTATTATATAAGAGTGAAATAATTTTCCTTAATTAATTCTTAATTAAACTCAGGGTCCATGAACAGGATGTAATGAAGCTGAATATCTTTTGGGCCCTTAAAAATAGTGCTAAAAGATATCCAGCCACATAAATAACTCGATTGCAAGAAAAGTCTGGAAAAAAACCCTCCGTATCTTCATTCGAATCTAAATGACTGGCATCCTCGACTGTCTGAATGCTGGAATGAACGATCCCGGCGTCTTGCGCTTGCCAGTTTACCCTGTACCAGAAAACACCGCAGTGCCATGCACATTTTAACATCGATGAGGCATGGCTAATTTCCTTTCCAAACTGTTTATCTGAATGTAAAGCAGCATTTCCCTACGGCGCGGCTAGCACTAGCGCCGGATTACCCGGGTCAGTCTCGAGCTACTACTCGCGCCTGGAGTGTCCTCTGGGTTCTACGGTTTCTTCCCGCCTTGCAAAAACAGGCTCGCTAAAGGGTCCCCTAGGCGTGAACGCGCATGCGCGTGGCGTCCTGTGATGGAAAAGCATGGCATCGGGGGTGTATTCCCACCTCGCTCCCGTTTCAGCGGTTTAAATCCGTCACTGAAAAGAATGAATTCATTTTAGGAAACATCGAGTCAACAAGTGAGGAGACGATCCTCCGATTTTTTACGAAAAAAAAAGGAAGAAAGGGAAAGCGACTTGGGCTAATATATGAAAAATACTATATAGATAGATGGATCACTTTATTTGTGCCAGAGGGAAATTCGCCAGGACTTGATCGCCTGCCAAGCTGTAGCAAGCGGCAGCAGAGACCTGGATCATGTAAACAAGCGGCGCTGTTAGTACTTAAAGTCAATTTCAGTGTCATCAAGAGGAAGGGAAAAAAATATTGCAGTCATACGCATTAATGCATTGATTTTGCTTCGCTTCAAAACAACTTTCTGAGGTTTTTACTCGTCCTCAATCCATCCTAAATAACATGGAACTGATTATTATTACAATTTATTGGCCTTGCATTTTATTTTATTTTTTTATCTAATCCTCAACTGCAAAGTTTTTGGATATTAAAAATCTACGGTAGCCGGCGATTCATCCGATCAAGGTGCCTGAGAAAAGTCCCACACTCCCTCAACTCTTCCCCTTCTTCGTTCTTCTTTTTCCGCAGCTAAACACTGCCCTTTCATGACCGTTATCAGCTTCGGGGCCTTGGCTCTAAATATCAGTCACAGTGTGCTTCTTTAAAACTCGGGGCTGCGCGTCATAAAAGAGACTCTGTAGCTGGTCTAATCCTGGGCCCTGTGAAAATCCGTCTGCCGCAGCACTCGCAAACATCATTAACTCCCTCTGGAGTCCCGGAGCAGCGGCTGCTGCCTTTTTCTTCTTTTTCACATCATATTCTCCACCTTCAACATGGAGTAAGCTCAATCTTATTATAAGCCTGTGTTTTTTTTTTTTTTTGGGAATAGAGTGTGACAAATATATTTCAGACGCATCCAGTGTCGATGCAATAAAAAATTTTATTAAAAAAAACCCTCTCAGTATACCTTCTGAATGGTCGTTCTGAGCCACCGTTGTTTAACCACACAATCTTTAGAAAGATGGCAGGATGGAGGAAGACGTCATTCCCACTCCAAAAAAAATCTAAAAATCAGCTGTGTTTATCCACATGCATAAACGACCCACTAGTGGTGCTTTCGTCTTGCTCGCGTTTCGTGACCCGGAGCTGACAGCTGCCAGAGCGTCTGAAAGGAAAAACACCTCGCAGATGAAGGTCTGCAGGGGATGTGCTAGATAGAAGGGTTGACAATGGGAAGCGAAGAAGAGTTCGTGCTCCTGTGGGACCATTAGATCATCAATCATGCTTCTCGAAATGCACTATTCTCTTGTGTTCCTCAGTGTGTGTGTGGGTTTTGTCGCTGTTTAGGTACCGCTGGCAAAATGACTGTCAACACTCTGCTTAGGCATGCAGGCCAACGCTCCAGCAGATGACCCGACGTCTAAAGCACTCTCCTTCGCGTCCAGGTGAACGTCAGCCTGCACTCTCATATTTGGAGGACAGGTGATATGAGCGTGACGGACAGGCCGAGGCATTATGGGATGGCGGGGCGCGGATCGGGCTGTCAGACGCAAGGCCTGTGGCTGCCCAGGATCCAAAATCTGGCTGCTGTCCAAGGTCAGCATTCAGGGACTGGAGGCTGTTCACAGCCCACTAATCATACACACGCTCAGCACAGAGAGTGAGAGTGTGTGTGTGTGTGTGTGTGTGTGTGTGTGTGTGTGTGTGTGTGTGTGTGTGAGAGCGATAGAGAGAGAGAGACAGAGAGATAGAGGAAGAGAGCACAGAAAGGAAATTCATCTTTTTTCGGTTGTAAAAAAAAAAAAAAAAAAATGTGAAAACCACAGAAAACAAGGCGCGAAGATCTCCGAGGGGTCTGAGGGACAAGTCCATGCGAAAGCAAAATAAGATTGGTTTATCTGATGAGAGATTGGAGATGGTGGTGTAAACCTCAGTACGGGCGCCACGACACGTGAAGATGCTGATAAGATTTGAGCTCGCCGTAAAAACACCGTGGGAGAATTCTCTGCCTGCTATCGAGCCGCTGTGGTCGATCTCTCTGATAGCGCTCCATGAACAAACCGCAAGAGGATAACGGCTGCTCTGAAGGACTGCTCTTTTGGGGGAGGGGGGGCTTGGGCTGTCTAACGAGGGGAGAGGGTTTTCAAAGTGGGTGTGTGTACGCTAAGGGTTGAGCTCTGAAAAAGGGCCACGAACAACAGGACATCTGTAACTGAGATGCAAGAGCAAGATGACTTCTATTACCGTTTGAACATGGAAGAAGTAACGGCAGACAGAATGTGTGTGTGTGTTGTTTAGGGATGTGCATACACATAAAACACAATGTGATTCAATGGAAAAAACATGACGCTATGACGTTTAATATCGCACAGAATAGGGTGGAAACGATTCCTCGATTAATTTGAATACAAATAATTATCGAGGCAAACTATTTTCCTCAATGCTTCGTTTAGTCCCTTTAACTCAACACGGAGCACCGTGTTTCTCCAGGGACCATTATTACTGATGCGCCGCCTGCTAAACCCTGGAGCGCCCGGAACAGGTAACACGCAAGACGCTGTAGAATGAAAACAGTGAGAGGCGAGGATAAGATTCAGGCCACAGAAGACACCAGAACGTTTCCAAAGTTTGTGACCATTTCAAACTAAAACAAAGAAAAGACCGTAGACTGCAGTTCCTTTTTTTTTTTTATAATTTGAAATAGATTTGTAGATTTTTATTGATGATTTTTAATTAATATGTTTGCATTTGCATTTTGATGTAATATGGCAATTAAATGCACTACATTTTTTTTACAGGTTTTCTTGTGTGCAATTTCAGCAAAAAAAAAAAAAAAGTGAATTTTTCAAAAAAGGAAACAAAATTATGTTCATTTTAAGAGTCTTTTTTTCTCTTGTGTATTTAGTATCATCGATGGAATAATCGGTAGAATACTGGATTTCTAAAATAATGGATAGCTGCAGCCCTACTTTAGATAGTGCTGACCTTTAACAAACTTAACAAAAAAAGGCTTTTGTAGTGTAAAAAAAAAAAATAATAAAAAATGATGAAAATAAAAAAAAACAGACGTTTTTTTTCCTGTTCTGTCTGCGGGAAGATGCAGCTCTACCTCTGCCATGTTAATCTGTATAGTCTTGTTTAGTGACAAGAAATCGATCTACATATCAAATATTGGTCCCCAATTATAAGGCACTTTTTTAAATAATAAAAGTATCGTGCATCTTCTGACAATTATATAGAAATAAATCGGGTTTTTTTACCTCCTTTTTTAAATTAATGCATCGTATCGTTAACGTTCCTGCCGATGCACCGATGAAAATGGCTGAATGTGTGTGGACACAGAGATTAATAGGTGGGTGGATGAAGGGATGTGCACAGGATTTAGCTAGAGGCGGGGATCGTCCGTGTTCAGTGTGAACCTGATGTGTGTTTGACAGGCTGGAAAGAATGCCATGTGTGATCGGTACGCAGCTTTTCTTTCGCTCATCACATGTGCCATGCTTTAGCGGTGTCGGACGCACACGAGGGGATTTTTGGTGCTGGGTTTCGAAAAACGCTATCGATTATTCCAGATCCGACTCTCTGGCAATGATAAATGATTATACAGCAGAGGAGAGTCCTGCAACTACTAGTGCAACGCTCACGTGATTGTGTGTGTTTGTGTTTACATTTGTGCATGTGTTGGATGAAGGAGTGGAACAGCTGTCTGCTCACTGATGCTTGCTCCTTGCCACGTCAGTATGGCTGATTTATATGCACCTAGAGCAACGATATCTCAAGCATCTCCGACTTATAATTCAAATCAAGCCCGGTGCCGGAGCCGTAGCCCGTGGACGCGCGTCAGGGAAGGGCGACTGAAAAAATAAACAAGGTAGCGTGGCATGAGAGTCTCTGACATTTGACTGATCTCTGATGGGAAGTGACAGGAGAGTGACATTAAACGAAATTCATACAGGGCACCCAGAACAAACCGGACTTGTACAAGACAAACAAACAAATCGAGAAACAGAGAGATCTTCACACACTGTTACAGATGCATATGCCTGTGTGTGTGTGTGTGTGTGTGTGTGTGTGTGTGTGTGTGTGTGTGTGTGTGTGTGTGTGTATGAAATGAAATAAGGCACAAACCTTGCCTGGCTCTATTTGCATGCATGGAAATCTCAGCTTATCACAGATCTGAAATGCATCCATGATTCCATTCCAATTACACAGAGCTATATTTCCAAGCCCTTGGAAAACGCGAGCGTCGGTCAGACCGAGAGACTTCGTATCGCCATAGCGCCGCCAATAATATCAATCATTATCATTTAAAGTGGTCTGCCGCATTTGCATTTTGATATATAAATGGGGTGATGATAATGCACGAGGGGGGGGCAGTAGCAGCGGCAGTAGTAAAGGGTACTGTATATGCACTTGTTTATTTATTTATTGTTAAATATTTGATGTGTAATCATTTAACATTAAACTTTCCTTTTATATATATATATATATATATATATATATATATATATATATATATATATATATATATATATATATAACATAGAACTGGTGTCATTCCAGGAGCGGGGAGACAGAAGAGAAAAGTCGGTCTGTGGGAAGATCGAAAGACCAAACCAGATAGAACAAGAAGGAGAGTGTAAAAGAGAAAGAGAAAAATGCTTCTTACCCTCGAGGACTCATCATAGGGAGGGCTGGACTGGCCACCTGCGGTCCAAGACGCCTCGGTTGTCCTCTCATCTATACCTGTCAACAGAGTAGATACACATCTCGATCATCGTGTAAACGCTATACTGTACTACATGACACTCTGAAAACAACATAACAGTGAGGGACAAGAAAGAAATTCCAGTGTGATTGATACACACGTATATAGTGTGTTTCTGTCTGTCTGTGTGTGTATATATATATATATATATATATATATATATATATATATATATATATATATATTTATATAAGGAGTCGCCACAGCAGATTATCCGTCTCCATACCCCCCTGTCCTCTACATCTGCCTCCTTCACACCAACTACCTGCATGTCTTTCTTTACCACATCCATAAACATCCTCTTTAGCCTTCCTCTTTTCCTCCTTCCTGGCGGCTCCGAACCATCCTAATCACACCCCCCTCACCTTGTCTCCAAAATGTCCTACATGTGCTGTCCCTCTAATAAACTCATTTCTAATCTTGTCCATCGTCGTCACTCCCAACAAAAACCTTAACATCTTCAGCTCTGCTACCTCCAGCTCCACCTCCTGTCTTTTACTCAATGCCACTGTCTCTAAACCATACAACATCTCAGGTCTCACCACATTCTAATAAACTTTCCCTTTCACTCTCACAGATACTCTTCTATCACAAATCACTCCTGCTATCACTCTTCTCCACCCACTCCACCCTGCCTGCACTCTTTTCTTTACTTCTCTAACACACTATTTATTACTGTGCACTGTTGACCCCAGGTACCTGAACTCCTCCACCTTCTCCACCTCTTCTTCCTGCAATCGTACCCCTCCACTGCCCTCCCTCTTATTCACACACATGTACTCTGTCTTACTCCTACTGACTTTTATTCTCTCCAGCGTGTACCTCCACCTCTCCAGGCTCTTCTCAACCTGCTCCCTACTCTCACCACAAATAACAATATCATCCGCAAACATCATAGTCCACGGATACTCCTGTCTGACCTCATCACCCAAACTGTCCATCACCACTGCAAACAAGAAAGGGTCCAGAACCAATCCTTGATGCAGTCCCACCTCCACCTTGAACCATTCTGTTGTTGGTACATGGTGTGACTGATCAACTTTATTCCCCTGTAGGTACTGCAGGTCTGCACATCTTCCTTATTCTTAAAAGTTGGTACCAGCACACTCCTTCTCCATTCCTCAAGGCATCCTCTCACCTTCCAGAATCTTGTTGAACATCCTTAGTTGCCCAATCATCCAGCACCTCTTCACCACCACAAGCCCCTGTCTGAACTCTTCCCTGAATCTCACACTACAGTCTTCCTCCTTCAGTTTCCACCATCTTATTCTTCTTTCAGTCCTCACTCTCCTCCTCTTCTTCTTCACCTCCAAAACCATCCTACAGACCACCATCCGATGCTGTCACAGCTGCTACACTGTCCCCTGACGAAACCTTACAGTCTCCAATCTTTTTCAGGTTGCATCTCCAACATAAAACATAGTCCACCTGTGTGCACCTTCCTCCACTCTTATACGTCACCCAATGATCCTACTTCTTCTTAAAATACGTGTTCACCACTGCCATTTCTATTCTTTTAGCAAAATCTACCACCATCTGCCCTTCCACATTCCTCTCCTTAAGACCATACCCTCCAAATCACCTCTGTTCCCTTCACCTACATGCCCATTAAAGTCTGCCCCAATCACCAATCGTTCATGGTTCACCTTCTACCACTTCATCTAACTCACTCCAGAATTTTACCTTCTCCTCCATCTCACAACCCACTTGTGGAGCATAGGCACTAATGACGTTTATCATCACCCCTTTAACTTCCATCTTCACGTTCATCACCCTATCAGAAACTCTTTTCACCTCCACTACACTCTTACTGTACTCTTCCTTCAGAATCACCCCTACACCATTTCTCTTTCCATCCACACCATGATAGAACAGTTTAAACACCTCTAATGTTCCTGCTCTTACTCCCTTTCCACTTTGTCTCCTGAACACACAACATATCTACCTTTCTCCTCTCCATCATATCAGCTCCCTCTCTCCCTTTACCAGTCATAGTACCAACATTTAAAGTGGCAACTATAACCTCCACTCTCCTACACTTCTCCTTTCCCTGCCGTCTTTGTAGACGTCTTCCTTCTTCTCCTTTAGCCAACAGTAGCCCAATTTCCACCGGTACCCCTTTGGCTAACGATACCTGTGGCAGTCGTTGGTAACCCGGGACCGATCCAGTATGAAAGTCTGATTCATGATCCGCATATTTGATTTGTTTTACGTTGGATGCCCCTCCTAACATAATAACATAACCCTCCCCATTTATCCGGGCTTGGGACCGGCACTAAGAGTGCACTGGATGGTGCAACCCTAATGGCTGGGTTATATAATGTAATTGCATATAACACAAATGTATTTTAACAGCACCAATTTTATTAAGGCTCGATTAATGCAGCGTGCATTTTTGTTTGACCATTTTATTTTAAATTAAAAACTTCGATGCAACACATTTATTCACAACATCCTTTCTTTACTGTTTTTAAAAAAACTTATAAAAATTTATAAAATACATTTTTTTTTTATTGATAAAGCTTTGAGATTACGTCAACAACTGTCTCACTCTTTGAATTTGTAAGACCATGTATAGTTTCTGCCTGTATTTCATGAGGATGCCTGTATTGACGCTCAGAGCTGTCGTTTGGAGCAATTCTGCCACCCACCCTCACACATCTTCATTTTGAGGACACTCCACAGGTTCTAAATAAGATTGAGGTCAGGAGATGATGGAGGCCACACCATGATTTATTTCTCTTTTTACACCCAAAGCAACCAAAAAGTCAACAGTGATTTTAGAGTGTGTGATGTGTGTTGTCCTGCATGAAAATCATTTTATTTCAGAAGGGACAGTTCCTTTTTTTTAATACCATGGCAGAAAATGATCTGTTAGGATCACAGAGGTCATTTTGACACTGTCAGGGATCCTAAATCCCATCTCACTTCCCAAAATTCCAGCCCAAATCCTCACTCCACCACATCACAGTCTTGAAGATGGTGGCCATTCATCCAGAATCAGCCATCCAGAACTCCATCCATTTGGACAATCCATTGTAGCAAGGCAATGGTCAGTGTGCAAAATAATTATTAAATCAGTCTTCATGTTTCTTAGCTCACAGCAAACATTTCTTTTTGGGAGCTTTGGTTAGATGTGGACAAAATACAGCTTTATGCACAACTGCCAGCCTCTGAAGAATCCTACATCGAGACTTTCTTAGGACTTCAGAGACACCAGCAACTTCAAATATCTTTTTTGCTAAACAGTTGCTTTTTTTATAGCTGCCCTTTTAATACTATTAATTTGTCTGACAGAAATCTTCCGTAATACGCCTTTATCTCATTGAATTCGTCTGTGTTGAGAATAACTCACAAATCTTTTAATAGTTTAATGACCTCTGTTTAGTTTCTGCGATAAATACCGTATTTCATGCTTTTCATCTTCAAAAGCATCTTTCTTCCTCCTCATATTGCAAAAGAACTGTGACTTGCTTATTAAACAACCTCTTTAAATAGGTTTCCTTTTTTTTTTTTTTTTTTTTAACTAAAACCACCTGGCAAACTAACTAATGAACCGGTCTGATATCGTGTTCTCTCAAAATATATGCGGAAAAATCCTCTGTTTTTAAGTCGCGGTTCAGTACAATTTCAGTACTTTTAGGGGCTAAAATTGCTGTTTTTTATTTTTAATTAACGTTAACAAAGTTAATTATTTGTGATCATCAACATTTGAACAGTTAAAATTTTAAAACCAATTCTGAATAAAAAAAAATTATAAAAACATTTTATGAAAATTTTTTTAATAAAATACACTTTTTTATTACATTTATTATATTCTGTAATTAATTAAATTGCCTCAAATTAAACTGATTAAATCAAATTAAATAACTGGAAAAATGTAAATAATTGGTTTAGATTTGTTAGACCCCATTTGGGTAATACAGATGTGTATATAAATGTGTTTTACATGTAATATTTAATTATGCATATTACATTTAATTATATTTTATTTTCTAAAGATTTAATCTACTTAACTGTGCTGCTTATTTCAGCAGACTTTAACAAATGTCTTAATTCCTTCTATCTTTCATTCATTCACTCCCTCGACATGTGGAATTGTCAGGACTTTCTCCTTTTAAGAGAAATTCTTGATGCTGGACATAAAAACGCTGGAGAATCCATAAAGCTAGCTCTCTGGATTCTTTAGCGTTTTCATGCATGCGCTAAACAAACCGTATTTCTGGTACGAAGCAAGTAGCCGCAGTGACACTGCGCTAACTCTAGTTTCTTTTTATACCCCTGGAATGGTTGTGTATGTTTTCAAGTTTAATAATAATAAAAATCAATGCACTCAATGTGTGAGGCGGAGACTAAACAAACTTGCGATCCACCGACTTTGTTCCACACACAAAATGTTTGCATTAACCGAAAGCCGAATACGTGCACTGTTCTTCTTCTTCTTTCGGCTTCTCCCATTAGGGGGCGCCACAGCGGATCATCCGTCTCCATACCCCCCTGTCCTCTACATCTCCCTCTTTCAAACCAACTACCTGCATGTCTTCCCTCACCACATCCATAACCCGTTAACCACTAAACTTCTCCAGAGCGAATTACAAATATCTTATTTATACACTTGAGCAGTTAAGGGTTCAGGGCCTTGATCAAAGGTCCAACATTGGCAGCCTGATGTTGGAGAGATTTGAACTCACGCCCCCTTTAATCAGTCTTAACCACTGAGCTACCACTTCTTTATTTGTTCAGTGGCAATGACATCTAATAAGCTATATAATAAGCATAGATCAATATATCTAATGAACATATACATACATAAATATAAATACAGACATAATTCTATATATATACACCGTAATCCTCCGTTTATCGCTGTGGTTACGTTCCAAAAACACCCGCGATAAACATTTTATGACGAAATTATATTTTTATTAATAAATTTCATTATTCCAACATAAAACTCTATAAAAACAATTATGTACAAGTTTTTTGGTCTATTGTGCTCTGCGTGAGAGACCGGGAAAATCAGCCAAACTAATAAGTTATGTGGCAAATGCAATTCCGCGATAAACCAGGGGGGGCGCCAGATTCACACCGCAGTAAAGCAGTAAATGTAAAATATAGCAGGAAAATTTATATATATATATATATATATATATATATATATATATATATATATATATATATACACACACACACACACACACACACACACACACACACACACACACACCAATCAATGACATCTAATAAGCAGTTTTAGGTCACATGCAAAAAATAAAAAAATAAATAAATAAATCCTACTTTCTAATGCATTGCACTTCGATTGAAAACCCTCAGCTTTACCAATCGTAGCATATAATTCGTTTTTTTTTGCTTTACATAAATCACGCTCGGAAACGTGTTGCTTCCCAGCAGGCGCCGGCGTTCGTTTGTACGTGAGCGAGCGACCGGGCAGCTCTGATTTGGCAGTGATGTATAACTCAACCTCATCAAAACAGCTGAGCACTGAAACCTGATGAAGCTCATATTTTACGCAGCCTTGGGGCGCTCCGAGACAACCGTTGAAGAAAAAAAAAAAGAAAAAAAACGCACACGCACACAAACTCGCACACGCGCTCGCGTGCTTACACACAAAATAGATAAATAAATAAATAAATAAAAGTTGACAATTGAATAGATTCAACATCTGGTATGTGATGAACAAATACAATATCTAGTTGTCGCCAAATTGCATTTTACGGAGGCTGTTGGGCGAAGAGATATGAATCTTTGTGTCTTTGTGCTGTTCGAGACGATATTGTTTTGCAGGTAACAACATTCCGGTTGGCGCTCTCGTGTACGAGGGGGGAAATTGCGGAGGAGAAACATCGATATTGCCCGACCCGAGGTGTCTGTAATCCGTCTCAAACACGAAAGCAGTCATTTGATTTTGTTCGGTTATAACGTACCAAACACACTGACGCGGTAAAGTAAAGCGATTCTGAGAAAAGGATCCGAACGCTGGGACAGATTACAGAACAGTGAATGAAAATGAGGAATAGGTTCGGCGGCGACACGCGTGGGGGTTAACGACGTGCTCGACCACGCCGGCTCGTGCTGCATGGCTGGACAAGTCACGCACTAAATAGCAACTATGAGCTGGAAATTTGCATAGGCAGAACAAACAACAGAGTGAAAGACGAAAAAAAAAACAGAGAGAGAGTGAGAGAGAGCTTTTCTGCTTGTTTTTTTTTTTCTTCCCCTGAAGGCCTCTAGCACACAATCGGAGTGTGTGGGCAAAAGACTGATCTCATGCCAAAGACAATCTACAGGCCAAGCTGTCTGTGTGGCACTCCTGCAAAGAAGACTTTGGCCCTCGCAACCCTGACTAATGCAGGCGTTCTCTCTTTCGCACTGCGGGAATGCAACACTAGACTTTTATCTCATTCACACAACTGAGCAACTGAGGGGGTTAAGGGCCTTGCTCAGGGGCCCCGGAGCGGCAGCATGGTGCGGCTGGGATTTGAACTCACAACCTCCAGATACAAAGTCCAATGCCTTAGCTACCACGGTCCCACAAGATCTTCGAGAACGAGAAGAAGAAAAAAGACACAATTTAGTTTTTTGTTTGTTTATTGTTTTTTTTAATGCCATTTCAGCGTTATTGGATGTTCCCCTGTCAGGATCGAGGAGGGTATGAAGAGACGTAATGTCCTTGTTTAAGTCCTTCAGTTTAATAGTCACAAAGTATTCTAGTGTTGTTCTTTGGAAGATTCCTACATTCGTACTTATTGAGTAGAAAAGCCGTCTTTGGTTTTTAAAAGTGCTTTACTAGTTGCCATGGAGATGCGTTCTGATGACAAAATCGTAACTTGGAAATTGAAGACATGGCCGAGCCTACAGAGGAGTCTTCCAGAATGGTGATCAGTAGTGGTGCAAAGGATCACAATACTCACAGTACGGATCACATTAATTTTTTTTTTAGTCATGGATCTGATCGGAATTTTTTTGGGATCAGCAAAAAAAAAGGGGAGGAGACAAATCTAATTTGCATTCAATTTACTGCAAGGAAAGGAAGTGCTTCTATGTGTGCATTTGGAATGACACGGGAGGCTTTTCATGCCCCTCTGCTAAACGTTGTTGATTGGTTTAACACGTCCGGTTCACGTGAACACGAAAAACTCTCATTCTGCGATCGTAAAAAAAATTCAGATGAATTTGCAAGTTAAAAATATGAGCAATTAATCAGTTGGGTCACATGCATGTCGAACTGTGGGTGCACCCCTAGTGGTCGGTATGGGTAGCATACTGTATTTTGTTCATAACTTAACATGTTACAGTACATATTTTTGCAAAAATGGAGCAATTCACAGTAACAATGTATAAACTATACAGTATAAATGAATTGTTACAATTTTGTCATATTGCCATCGCCAGTGTAAGATCAAAAAATCACAAGTCGAACCATCGTAACTCGGGGACTCCCTGTATGAGTTTTCTGATTAAGCATGCATGTTTTACAGTCATGACATTGCCATTCCAATTTGGCTTCTTGGGTATATGATCTGGTGGTGATTGGATTCGAAATGGAATCGTCTTTGGTCTTTGACATGATTCAGATCTGATGGGGGGGATTTCATACTTTGTGACTTCCTTAGCAGCAACGTTAAGGAAGTTTTCTCTCAGTAGCAGTTTAAGAACGAGGCTCGGTTTGGGAAACAGGATCGCTCGCGTGCTTTTTGATTCGGAAAAAGTAAAAAGCACGCGTGAAGGGAAGTCCTTCTCCGAGTGGTGCAAAAAAGGAATTCGGGTCATGTGTCTTTTATTCCAGTTGAACGTATTAAACCAGACATCTGTTACATAGATTTGAAACAAACAACCTTTTTTTTTTCTAAGGCTGAAATGAAGCAAACGCCAAAAGAGAAAAAAAAAGAGAGAGAGAGAGAGAGAGAGAGAGAGAGAGAGAGAGAGAGAGAGAGAGAGAGAGAGAGAGAGAGAGAAAAGTCCCCCTTTCCGTGGTTTGTTCTATTATGAGTCAGACGCTCGATTTATCCATCTGCCAAATCACAGAGCGCCAGTCACGAGGCTCCGGTCACCAAGGTCAGGCACTGAAAGACGTTTTTTTTTCCTTTCACCCAACTAAAAAAAAAAATAATAATAATTCTAATTAAAAAAAATGCCCACACACCTGAACAAGCGGGTTAAAGTACGCCAGGCTCTACCTGACCGGCGCACGCTTTCGGAAAGCTATGAATCAGATTTATAGCTGCACACGTGTTCACAATGGCGTGGAACAGATTTGTAGCACGGGCCGCACTGTGAAAGACTCGCGAGAGAGAGACACGTGTTCCACACCTGTACCTGCTGATGGCCCTCATTCCGTGCCCAGTGCTGGCACACGACTCCGTGTCAATCCTTATGTCTTGCCTATGTTGTTGTACAGTTGTTCAACACCATTAGATCCTTCACACAGCCTTTAAATCAATCCCCGATCATCCATCGACCTTTCCATCGACCGGCTCTGGCGTCTGCCACGGCGCGCCGCATGACTCGTCTTTATAATTATTGCGATTTTTTTTTCCATGCTTAATTATGAAAATTAGCTCCAAAATAAATGCAAATTATGCATGCCTAAGCGCTCCTACCTAACTGCCGCGGATTTTCTGCTCTCGCCCCGTGCCAAAGAGGGTTCATTTACATGCAGTGTCTGTTGAGAGCGGGATTTAAATATGGATTTAACTTGGCACGCCGCTGCCCCGTGAGCAAATCTTTGTCTTTCTTATTTCACTGGCTAGAAGGCATGCCAGATTCTTATTCCAAATGTATTTTTTTCTCTGCACAAATTTGACGTCGTGATTTTTCCCCCGCCTCATTAATTAGTACGCTATACTTTATTTATAACCTGACAAAACACGGAGAGAATATATTCAAGTATTTAGCAAACGATACGTTAAAGATACATATAAAGATGCTACAGATGCAGTGCGATTCGATTCAGCCCTAATTTCAACCCGATTTCGATTCGATTCAACACATTGTGATTTAATGTAATGGAAACAATATGATGCTCTACAATTCAATACGGTACAAATAACTCCATTTTATTTCTTAGGTTCAGACAGACAGAAAATCATACATTTCCTTAAATAATTTTTAGTGCAAAAAAAATTCAAATATTTTTAATCCAACCAGACGTTCTTTTCCTGTTGTGTCTGCAGGAAGTTACAGCTCTACCTCTGCCATGTTAATCTGTATTCTATGTGAATCTCAGGACACGTCTCAGTCTCCGCTGTGATGTCACATTCAAACAAACTCGCTCGAGAAACGGTTTAGCAACGAGAAAACAATCTACATATCAAATATTAGTCACAAATGTCTAATTAATCAATGTATAGCACATCTACTGAAAATTACCGTATTTTTCGCCCGCTACTTTTTTCCTACGTTTTGAACCCCGCGTCTTAAACAACGAAGCGGCTAATTTATTAATTTTTCCTGGGTTTTTCCCGGTTTCACAAACTTCAAGCCAAAAAACTAAACCCCATAATATTAGACCAATGAAATTTCCGAACGGAAACGAAAAAAACGCACCTCACCTGTGTTCTGAGCTGCACGGCATCGGGAGAAAAAACGTTTTTTTAAACGCACGACGATGCCAAAAGATAAACTCCCGAGAGAAATAGTTGTGAAAGGAAGGAGGACGACAGTGAACAATGACTTTCTTGGTCGGCTACTGTTTAGATACAAGCCGTTGTAACACGTTGAGTCTGGGTGAAGGGAGAGCTCGCTAACTCCAGTAGCAACAGAAATCATATAAGCACAGACAGCTTTCCAAAACTCGTGCTTTTTTATTTTTCTTGGCAACAGCGTTATGGGTTAGAGAAAGAAACTTAAAAATGAGCATCAGAAAATAATAAGGACATATTCCTCGGTCTTACACACATGCAGTAATACCAGAAAAATGCAGTGGCATGTAAAATTGTAAAATTGTAAAATTCAGTGGGTGCGGCTTATATACGGGTGCGCTTTATAGTCTGGAAATTACGGTATATAGAAAGGAATAGATTTTTAGCAATGCAAAGTTGTTCAAAACGATGCATCTCGATACAAATGCCATCTTGTATCCGATGCACGCTTTTTAAAATTCGATTCATCACATCGTGTTTTTTTTAAGAGAAAACGATTCGAAATCTCAGATATGATGTGATATGAAGTTTCCATGCGGTCATGATGGACTCCAAAGCTTTTCCTTTCAGCCCACAATCTTTACTACAAAAAAAGAAAAAAAAAAACAAAAGGCCGGGTCAAATCACAGCCAACATGCTCTACGGAAGAAACGTGTAATATCCTCAACGTTTCACACCGTAACGCTCGTGCATGAGAACACAACCTTGACTGGAAGGCAAATATTTCTCTTGGCAGAGATCGTTTCTCTTCTGGGGTTTAATCGGCAAACAGGTGTCCGTGTCCCTTCGTACACAGCCGTACGGTGTACAGGGGAAAAAAAAGAAAACACACACAGCAATGAAGCAATTACTCATAGGAGTGAGAGTCTGGATTATGCGCTCTGGCAGGCTAAAAAAGCAGCACAGTCAGGGCTTTGATTGACCGCTGCCGGCCACCGGGGCGCAAACGCGCACGCCAGACGTGACATCACTGGAGGTTCGGGTCGTTTCTTGGGAACCAGCGCTTGCCAGATTGCCATGGAGTCGGTGTGTGTGTTGTGCTGGCGGGACAGACGGACATCGCTCTGCTGCAGAGATGCAATCGATACGGACCCACGGCTGAGAGAAGAAATGATGAGTCCTCGTGATGAACGAGTGTTACCCAGTCTTTCCTCAGTTCTCACTCATTCCAAGGAAGTATTACGAATAATATTTCCCTGTACAACGAGCTGCTGCTTGGTACTAGGGATGCAAAATTTTGGAAATATTCAAGACTGAATTAATGAGAAATTATGGGAATAAACCTGAAAATTAAGAAAATTAACAGGGAATTTACTAAATTGCAGATTAGTCCATAACAGGGAACTTAAATGTGTTTAAAATAAAAAAACTCTTGCATTATAATTTTGGTTAAAACAACCGGATTTATTGAAATTTTAGATTTTCTACTTTACATCACATGCAAACAGCACACTTTCTGCAGGGCCACCGAGGCCACGCCCCCTGCATGTTCCTCCATAACGCACATCATCTCTAGAATCCTGCACGTCAAAAAATGTCTATCTTGGTGAGTATTCACATAAAAATGACACATTTATGATTAAACGTTTCTTGTGCTGTGTAAAAGCTACTGTGCAGCAAAATTATACCATTGTATTCCTGGTAAAGTTTCATATTTCCAAAATTCCCCACTTCATGTTCCCATGGAAGGTTTCTGGAAATTCACCTAAAATTTTGCGCCCCCTTGAAACCCTAACTAAGGACAACGCTATAATACACTTTATAAACAAAAAAAACAACAACAAAAAAAACCACCGGTTTTGAACATCCATCCATTCCCACATTGACTCCATTATAATAACCTCCATTCTTCTGGGAAGATGTTCCACTAGATTTTGTGAAGATCATTCTGCTACCAGGCTGCTAGTAAAGGTGAGGAGACCAGGAGTGCAGAGTCAGCGTTCACATTCATTGATATTGATAGGGTTGGAGCTCTATAGCAGGAGATCTTCCACTCCAACGCATTGAAACCATGGGGATGGAACAGGTTTGTGTCTCCAAGTTCAACTGAAGGGAAAATTTCATGCTACCGGATATAACCAGTGGTTCAGAGGTTATAGCATTGGACTTTGGATCGGAAGGTCACGGTTTCAAATCCCAGCACGGCCACTGCTGGGCCCTTGAGAGAGGCCCTTAACCCTATAATCCCTCAATTGTAAGTCGCTCTGGATAAGCATGTCTGCCAAATGGCATCAATGTAAAAAAACAAATATGGCTGGAACAAAAAGGCACAATGTTCACGGTATAAAATCCATCTTATCGCTAAATATCCGGAGTGAAACAGCTCTCCTGCATCGTCAGCGGCACGTTCCTCCGGCGTTAGCATTATGTTCTGTGCAACAACAACAAGATTCCTTAACGATTTGCTAACGACCCGAGAGCAGCGGTCTCCGTCCCGTGACCTCACAAACAGCCGAGCGAACCAAAAGGCTTGACATTTAGATGATGAGATCTAAAAATAAAACTCAAAGCCATTATGACAAAGGGGTCACGCGCAAAAATAAACACTCACGCAAACACACAGGGATTACTGTAATCTAAAAGGGTGCGTGCGTGAGTGTGAGTATGTGTGACAGTGTGTGTGTGTAGGGGAAGCAGTGGAGCATTGAAGTGCGTCATGAAAAAAAGAAAGAAAGAAAGAGAAGAGAGTGTAATGTGCAGGATGCTGGTAAGGGTTTGATGAAGCGCGGTGGTGGTAGCTGGGGAGTTCGTCATGTCTATAGCATCGCCTTCATCAGGACAGACTCCTGCCATCCGAACCTCCTCTATGGAACACACACCTCTCTCTCTTTCACACACACACACACACATCTCCAACCCAATCCCACTACAAGTTACAGAGGTCAGGAAAGATTCATGAAAGTGGATGAGGATTCAAAAAAGAAAAAAAAAACAACATCTAAAAGCAGCGCAGGCTCATTTTCCTATGCAAAAAAAAAAATCTTATTTCCAGGAAAGTCTTTCATCATATGTATCAAAAACACAACACACGTGAAATACACGTGACCGGTCCAGGATCGGTGAGCAAACATCACAGAACATCATACACTCGGAAATCTTGTGACTCTGAATATTATTAGCAGTGATTCATGGGATTACTTTATACGCTGACTGCACACCTATTGCATGACAGCTTCCAAAACACTACACACACCTACACAACACCCCCCCCACGCATGCACCAGTAAACAGTGACTCAGTAAGTATTGCTTTTAATCAGATGTTTTGAAACTTTCAGCAGGACCCCTCTAA
Organism: Silurus meridionalis; assembly: GCF_014805685.1. Lineage (NCBI taxonomy): Eukaryota > Metazoa > Chordata > Actinopteri > Siluriformes > Siluridae > Silurus > Silurus meridionalis. Next base: position 2,495,263 of record NC_060909.1, read on the forward strand.
CCTCCACAGAGGATAGGGTTTTACAGGAACGTCATTCAACCGTAAAATGTACTCGTTCTTTTAACTCTGTACTTCAAATAATGATTCATAATAAATAACCGATCATCATTTTATCAAATTATTACTTATCTAGAATTAATTGGACATTATGTTTAGAAGGTTTGGGGCTTTGAAGGTTGATAAGAAATAATTAAACCGGTCCAACACGTATGAGGATCAATTTTAAAAAGGGGACTTTTTGATGTCTAGAACTTTAGAAAAACAACCAACCAACCAACCAACCAATGATCTAAAGATCAAAAATCTTTTAAAACCTTTGTTTTTTGGAAGTTGAAAGGAAACTGAAAATGGTCCAATACCTATGAGAATGTGGGAAAAGTGGAAATTGTGATGTCTGGAACTTTAGAACTAAAAAAAAAAATCAATCACTCAATCAATCAATTATCCAGAGATAATCAGACATTATGTTTAGAAGCCTCATCGTTTTTGAGGTTTAGAGCAAACAAGTCCAATACGTATGAGGATAAATAAAAAAATGAAAAATGGTGATGTCCTGAACTTTAGGAGAAAAAAAAACCAATCAATTAATTAATTATCTAAAAATAACTGGACATTATGTTTAGAAGCTTTATTGTTTTTAAGGTTGAGAGAAAACCAAAAACTAGTCTTATACCTATTGTAAACTTGAGGGGAAACCAGTCAATCAATCAATTAATCAATCAATTACCTACATTAATTAGATATCTTTAAAGATGAAATAATTAAACTAGTTTATGAGAATAACTGAAAATTGGAAAATTATGACGTACAGCAATTTAGTGGAAAACTAAACAATAGACCAATCAATCATTCAGTTATCTAAAAATGATTGGACATTAGCTTTAAAAGCCTATTTTCGGTTTAAAGGAAATGATTAGACCTAATCAATATGTAGGAGAATAACGCCAGGAAGGAGAAATAATAAAAATAAACAATCACTCAATCAATTAATTAATTCCCTAATGAGACATTACCTTTCTAGAGTAAATA